>NW_024582366.1:4632278-4638793 GCF_018398535.1 Haplochromis burtoni | reverse complement strand
GTCTCGCTAGGAGCCAAGGTCAGTCTCTCCTCTGGTTACCACCCACAGAGCAACGGACAAACTGAGCGCACTAACCAGGAGCTGGAGACCGCTCTGCGCTGCATGGTGGCTTCCAACCAAACCATCTGGAGCGACCAACTACCCTGGGTGGAATATGCCCATAATAGCCTGACGTCTTCAGCTACAGGGCGATCTCCGTTTGAGGCCTCCCTGGGGTATCAGCCTCCTCTGTTCCCTGCTCTGGAAGGTGAGCTCTTTGTCCCTTCAGTCCAGTTTCACCTCCGTAGGTGTCGCCGGGTTTGGAGGGCCACCCGGGCAGCCTTGCTGCACACGAAGGGACGCAACAAACGTCTGGCCGACCGGCGCCGCACTCCCGCTCCTGAGTACACCATTGGTCAAAAGGTTTGGTTGTCCACACGTTTCGTTCCTGTTCATGCCGAATCAAAGAAACTCACCTCAACCTTCATCGGGCCGTTTGAAATTGCTGCTTTGATAAATCCTGTATCGGTTCGCCTTAAGTTGCCGCGCAACATGAAGATCCACAATGTCTTCCATGTGTCTCAGATTAAGCCGTGTCTCTCCAGTCCTTTGTGCCCTCCTTCCAGGCCCCCCCCACCCGCTCGGGTCATTGATGGCCTCCCTGCCTACACAATCTCCCGCATCATGGACTCCCGCCGTCGTGGGAGGGGTCTTCAATATCTGGTGGATTGGGAGGGTTACGGCCCTGAGGAACGTTGCTGGGTCCCCCGCTCCGCAGTGTTGGATCCCGGGATGGTTGCGGACTTTCATCGCCTTCATCCGGATAAGCCTGGTGGGTCGCCGGGAGGCTCCCGTTGAGGGGGGGGTACTGTCACGGTCCCCGTGTCTCTCTGGCTGGCCCACGCTGGCTACAGGTTTTGTTGTTGTTCATTTTGGTTTTCTTTCTCTCCTCCTCCTCTCTGCCTGGGTGGAGCTCATTACGGGCTCTCGCTCTTGGCCCACGCACCCGTGTGATGATGTCCACCTGCGGCTGATCGGGCTGATTTCCCCAGCTGCTATTTAAGGCAGTGGCACAGAGCAGCTCACCGCTGGAACGTTAAACTACCTGAGTTCGTGCTCGCGGCTTATTCGAAGAAGTTTTGTTTGTTTTTCCTGTTGTGGAACTAACCGTGCACTTCTTGTCTGTAGATTCTGGACCAAATCACCGGACCTGTCCAAGTGGGGCAGTGTGTGGAGTGTGGGAGCGAGTGCGGCTGAAGAGGAGTGCGTGTGTGCGGAGGAGCGGTGGCGGTGACTGAGTGGAAAAGGAAGCGCGTGTGTGGATTCCCCCCCCCTTCTCTCCCTGGAGCCCTGGACCCCCTCCCAACTCACTGTACATATATTTTGCACTAAGGTGATCCCCATTGTAAATAAATCCCCTTTTGTGTTTCCTTGAAAAGAACTGTCTGCGCGTGAGTCCGTTCAGTAGCCATGACAGTACCCCTGGAAGCTTTCAGTGCATGCTTGAATGTCTGCACAAAACGCTCAGCCAAACCATTAGATGGCAGCTCTTTCAGGACATGAGAGCGCAGCTTAGGTGGCACAACCACCCTCAAGCCCCACATAAGGCATCCCTGCTGTATTGTGAGTTCATGTCTGCGCATCAGATAGGGTGACAGCTCTTGATCTGTGTCCTTTGTTGCTGGAAAACGTCCAGTTGTTACCATTTCCAGCACACGAGACAAAGTGACATCAGACAAAGTGTCACGTCTGATCTCGGCGACACTGACTGGTAATGTGTCCAGCTGAGATGCGTAGAATACCTCAACTGCTCCCTGTTTCTCTTTCTGTGCAAGGGGCAGAGGTAAACGTGACAGACCGTCAGCATTGGCGTGATGTGCCCCCTTCCGATACTGTAAGGTGTAATTATGTGCTGACAGAAGGAGCGCCCAACGCTGCATTCGCGCAGCTGCCATTGATGGTGTACCTTTTACTGGACTCAGAATTGAGGTCAGTGGGCGATGATCAGTGAGCAAGGTGAACTTGTTACCATGGAGATACTGGTGAAACTTGCGCACTCCAAAAACAATTGCCAACGCCTCCCTCTCGATCTGAGCATAGTTTCGTTCTGCTTTGCTGAGGGTTCGTGAAGCATAAGCAATTGGCCGTTCTTGGCCATCAGGCATGACATGTGAGAGCACGGCTCCAACGCCATATGGGAAGCTCACATGCCAAACGGAGAGGCAGTTCAGGATTGTAGTGGGTGAGTATTTTTGGTGAGGCCAGACGTTCTTTAGCTTTCTGGAAAGCTGACTCGCAGGCTGATGTCCACTGCCATTTCTTCTCTTTACTGAGTAGCTCATTCAGCGGCTTCAGGACTGTAGCTAAATCAGGTATGAAACGTCCATAATAGTTGAGCATTCCCAGAAAAGAACGTAACTGGCTGACATCAGCTGGTGCTGGAGCTTCCATAACGGCACGCACCTTTTCTGGTGATTTGTGTAACCCTGCCGCATCAATTATGTGGCCCAGGTATTCCACCGATTCTTGGAAAAACAGGCACTTCTCCTGTTTGAGACGCAGGCCATAGTCCTCCAGCCTGCCCAAAACTGCCTTAAGGGTTCTCAGGTGTGTCTGTTTATCTGGACCACTGACGAGGATGTCATCCAGATAACAATGGGTGTATGGTAGGCCGAGAAGCACTTGATCCATAGCCTTCTGAAACAATGCAGGTGAAGACGCCACTCCAAAAGGCAAGCGATTGAAACGGAACAGCCCTTTTTGTGTCGAAATAGTCAGCAGCTTCTTAGACTCCTCTTCTACCTCCATCTGTAGGTAGGCATTTGCTAAGTCTAGCTTACTGAAATGCTGACCTCCTGCTAGAGAAGCAAACGAGTGGAAAAAAAGTTAGCTTGTTTATATTATGCTAACATAGCTGTGTCACTAGCGGTCATGTAGCACATCATTATATACCAGCTAGCCCAACTTCAGTAACCCTACAAAAGTCACTGCTTTTTAGTTTTCTGTCTTCATTTATGCTGGAAGTGATAACAGAGCTGTACGTTTTAATTTGTTTCCAAAACCCCGCAGCCAGGACATGCTATATTGTATTTAGATAGAAGCTAGCGAGCTAACTCCCTGCTAACTTCTAACTCCGTTAAATGTCATAAACTCTGTTTTCATGGATGCCTGGATGTTAAACTCAATTGTTACACCTGGTAGAGCAGAACACTGATCATTTTATTAAAGATGAAAGACTTTAGACAGTTTTTCAACTCTCAGTAATGCCATAGTGATCGTTTGATATATGGACCTGCAGCGGAGTTTAGGCCCAGACACGGCTAGTGACGTCAGACTGAACAACCGGATTAGGAGAAAATAAACTTAAAAAATAAATAACTACATAAACATCTAAATTAAGAGGTCATTTGACTGTTTTTAAAGCTTGCAGTTAATGCAGATTTTTTTAAATGACCCAAGAAATTCATTGCAGTAAATTCATCACTTGTAAGTCAAATAGTTTTTTTAAAATGTTTAAAATGTTTACGTAATGTTTGAAAAGAAATAAAAGCAAACAAAACAAACAAACAAAGAAAAAAAATAATAATTTGTTGAAATTTTTTCCAAATGCAAGAACCTGTAAGCAACTGAAAAAAGACCTTTTCCATTGTCTTTCCACCTGTTATAACAGATTAAAGACATATCTTTTTTGTTTGGGATCAAACTGACCCCAGGAATCAAAACCTAAAGATGTCTGCCGTATAAAAGAGCAGGTACTTAATATCCAAAATAACTGAAGTTAATCAAAAATAACGTGTTGAACAAACTCAAATGGAAGAAAATGTTAGATGAACTTAAGATGACAGTTAAGTTTACATTACTTAAAATGCTCAAAAAGTAGTTTGAGAATTCAGGTTTAGTGTGTTTGTGTCTGAGATGTGTATAGATGGATATTAATAACACTAATAATAATGATGATGTAAGCAGATGAGGAATAAAACTAATATATTAAGAATAATACATTTTGTATTTGTATAGACTTAGAGACTTAGAGAGCTTTTTATTGTCATTGTGCAGTTTCTTGCACAGCGAAATTGGGTAGCTGGACCACAAAGGTGCTAAAGTAAGAAGAAAAGAAACCAATATACAACGAAGGCGGAAATAAATAAATAAATAAATAAATAAATAAATAAATAAATAAATAGAATAAAATAAAAAGCAGTGTATATGTATAGATATGTGAGTGGAACTATATACATGGTGTATGTGTAGGAAACCCTGAAACAGACTGAGACCAAAATAATTGCACATGAGCCAAAAATATTGCACAAAACATGGAAAGACTGAGATATTGCACATAGATGATCAACAGCAGTGTCAGGGTGGATGTGTTGGGGAAGTCTTTACACACTCTTAGTTTGCATTAAGAGTTCTGACAGCCCACGGGAAGCAATTTTAGCAAATTTAGCAATTTTAAAACAAGAATCATTCAGAGATCACAAACCTCCACCAAGGCAGCTCACTCCATGGGCAGTATTTACCTGTACTGTGTTTTCTATATATTGTATATATATTCTTTCTTAATTGTTCAAAATAAGCTAATATTTTTTATTAAAACAATACATTTTTTTTTGTTTAAATAGTTGACACATTTTTTATATTCTCTTGTGAATAAAATACAGATTTATACAAATTATGTATACAAATACATATTTTACACAGCATTACAATTTTGGAGGGAAATGGGGTTGAATTAATATAACAATATATTAATATAGCATGATAAATTAAATGTAAAATAAATTAGTTTATTTAAATAAACTGGTCGAATAGCTTTACCAACGTAGTATTTTGTTTGCCCATGCTGATGAAATCATCAGACCGGCAGCAGACATTATTCCATAAACAGATATGGTTCACAGAAATCTATTTTTAGCACGCACACACACACACACACACACACACACACACACACACACACACACACACACACACAAATAGCTGAGCCTCCAACTTGTGTGCTTCTCTTCTCCCACCTCGTCTTTGGTGGCTCTGTGAGGCTCAGGTAATAACAATGTTACCATTTAGTCTAGTATCTGAAACCTTCCCAGTTATAAACATCGCTACACACATAATAGAACACATAAATTACGTACATACAGGACTATGAATAATAAAAAGTAAGCATTTCAGATATTACATTTGGTAGTTACATGATTATAGCATGTCTGCACTAATTGGCATAGTAATCCATCCTATAGTTGCTGTGATCTAGGGCTGCTAGAACAGCTGAAAAGTGCTCCCAACAAGAAGATCTTCCCCTATCATCATCGTGATGTTGCCAAAGACTCTTCATTCAATAACAATCTCTTTGACTTTGTGAGGTATGTTATTTTAAATATTTCCCCAACACGATTTTATCAGCAACATTTACATTTTCAGTTGCTGGGGTTCTATGTGTTATGTGTGGCAGCTGCTGCTCTGGTAATGTCATTAACAGTATGAAGTGAAGTAATTCTCCATTCTGCTCCCGTCACCATAAAATTGGAAACTATGGCGGAGAACAAAAAAAGCGTGAGAAATTGGGGGAAAAGCAGGAGGGAAGACAGAATAATAGGACTGGGGTAATGGATAGCCGTTGTTTTTCTTGTGCTTGTATGTGTGTGTGTGTGTGTGTGTGTGTGTGTGTGTGTGTGTGTGTGTGTGTGTGTGTGTGTGTGTGTGTGTGTGTGTGACATAGCGTGTATGTCAAACTGTGACAATGTTTGCTTGCACCATTTTCCTGACATTGTAGTGGATCTCTGAGATGCTGCCAAAACTGACATGCCACATAGCAGATGTTTAAAACTTTGTTTTTGTAGTTTTTTTCTATACAAGTTTCGTTTTTGTTTTTTTTAACTTACTTGGTGTTCTGTGTTAACCTGTGTGTCTTATGATGTTGTTCATTAATGTAGAACAGACTACGACAGAATTGCTTCCATTTGGTACAAAAGCACAACGGGCATGACTCGGGTAGAATTGTTGTTGCAATAGTTCATGATGTTCATGAAGTTGTTGAAATCCACTCTCCCTCAGGATTGCAGGAAAATCTGCTACTGTGCATTAACAAGGGTTTCCCAGCAGTATCCATGTATTTGTCTGACTTTTATATAATTACTTTGTTTCATTGCAGTGTGCTATATATTAAAAAAAAAAAAACACAGCCAAGTCCAGTCGCTTTCTTTCCAAGCTCCTTTGACTCTCATGACCTGGATGAGTGAGAACCTACAGAGACACCATATACAGCTGTCTCTCTGGAAGAGTCCTGTAACAAAGTAGATATCTGTCCAGGCTGTACACCAGCTTTAACACATGTCAACTCCAGCGCTTTGGCAATCCAGGTTCAATAAGTGCTCTACATATGATAAACTAAATTGAATGAATACATATAATTCACACACACACACAACTCATATAATCACTGTCATACCACATACAGTGGGGCAAAAAAGTATTTAGTCAGCCACCGATTGTGCAAGTTCCCCCACTTAAAATGATGACAGAGGTCAGTAATTTGC
>NW_024582366.1:4624855-4630974 GCF_018398535.1 Haplochromis burtoni | reverse complement strand
AATCCTACCATGTGGATTCATGGATTTTTTTTTCACATTCTGTCTCTCACAGTTGAAGTGTACCTCTGGTGCAAATTACTGACCTCTGTCATCATTTAGGTGGGGGAACTTGCACAATCGGTGGCTGACTAAATACTTTTTTGCCCCACTGTACTGTCATTTGTACTGCTTATTTATTTTAGATACATCTTGCACTAGTGCATATAGGTTTGACTCTTATTATGCTTTTCCTTAGAATATGTCCTTATGTCTTGTAGTTAAATCACTACTTAAAAAGCCATTGCTTGACCCAGATATCATAGCTAATTACAGGCCAATCTCAAACATTCTTGAAAGAGTAAAACAGTTAACTGATCATCTGTAAAGGTTTATTTGAAGAGTTTCAGTCAAGTTTCAGAGATCATCACAGTACAGAAACAGCTTTAGTGAAGATTACAAATGATCTTCTTGTGGCTCTGACAGTAGACTCATCGCTATGCGTGTCCTGCTAGACCTCAGTGCAGCTTTTGATATTGTTGACCATATTTTATTACAGTGATTAGAGCATGCTGTAGCTAATAAAGGTACTGTTCAAATCATATCTATCTAACAGACTCCAATTTGTTCAATTAAATGGAGTCCGCATCACATTCTAAGGTTAATTGTGGAGTTCCACAGGGTTCAGTGCTAGGACCAATTCTGCTTACATTGTAACACTCACCAATGAAATGTCTCAAAGATAAAAGACCTGGATTACCTCTAACGTCCTGCTTCTAAATTCTGATAAAACTGAGGTTATTGTACTCTGCCTTAAAAATCCTAGTAATATGGAAACTAACCAGATGCTTACTCTGGATGGCATTACCTTGGCGTCCAGTAATACTGTGAGCAGTCTTTGAGCCATTTTTGATCATGATTTGTGTTTCAGTATGCATATCAGACAATATCTTTAAATTTGAAACATCAAAGTGATGCTGAAAAACTACTTTGTGCATTTATTACTTCTAGGCTGGACTACTTTAATTCATAGTTATATGACTCCCTCAAAGCCTTCGGTTGATCCAAAATGTTGCAGATGTTCTTTAGTCTCAGACTGCTGATTTACTTGTGGTTCCTACAGTATTTATTAGTAGAATGGGAGGCAGAGTCTGCAGCTTTCAGGTCTCTCTTCAGTGGAACCAGCTCCCAGTTTGGATTCTGGAGACAGACATGTCCTCTACTTTAAGATTAGGCTTAAAACTTTCCTTTTTGATAAAGCATTTAATTTAGGCTGTATCAGGTGATCCTGGATCCTCTCTTAGTTTTTCTGTAGTCCTCTCAGTGTGTCCTGATCTGTTCTGTTTTCTGTCTTTTTTACACCTTTGTCGTCTGGTGCACCCATATTTCAGTCTTCATATTAAGTGTAAGTTTTCTTGTATCTATGCTTAACTATGTATCTTTTGCTCCCCCCCCTATTTTCATTTGACGGTTGCTTTCTCTAGTCTGTTGTTTTGAGTTTTGCTTCATGTCTCTGTCCTGATTGTCTGCACATGTATCTCATTCCCCCAGCTGTGCCTTATTGCTAATAAGCCTTCTGTGTTTATGCATAGTCCAGTACTCCCTGTGTCCTTTGTAATGGCATATGTTGTGCAACCATTGGCATGTGCTGCCCTGCTCCTGCACCCTTGCATTTTCTGGTATCACCTAATTCACTGGATTCTGGGTTTGTTTGTATCACAGAGCACGATAGCGGCTTTTTGTTTTTACATTTTTCATTCCGTGTTCTCCCTGCAGCATTCTGCATTTGGGTCCTCCACCTCCACATTACAATCCACACAGTACTGTGACAGCTACATTCTGGAAAAAGGTAGACTAGAGATGCCTACCAGATGATTCAGCCTTTTTTCATTTTGCATATATTGTTGTGTTATCATAGCTGCTGGTTTCTCACACATGCTCGAGGTGTTCTTTAGCGTCAGTATCATGATTCACTGGGTTTAAGGCAAAAGTGAAGCAGTCTGACTCCCAACTTGTGACATATGAAAGCTTGTGAAGGTTCATCAAATTTAAACAGACTGAGTGATCATGATTTTTCAACCTGCAAGGTTAATGTTGTAAAGCCTGTGTAATTTAACCCAAACCGCCATATTTTCCTAAATATCTTTTTTGCATTGAAGCTTTGCAGTGCAGATAGTGTTTTCTTTTTTCTATAGCTGTCTGTTGCTAAATTTTAAATACTTGTTATAATAAATTGGATTTTTTGGTTTATCATTTTAATGAAGTACATTAGTCATTAGTTTCAGTCCCACCCTGTAGCCATGAAAGACATGCTTGAACACTATCCTCTTTTTCTTCTTTTTTTTCTAAGATTAATGTTTGCCCTTTTAGGCCGCACAAGATGAGAGCAAAAGTAACAAAACAGCACATTAAATGAATTATATTCTGGGTGGAAGTTGATCCAAAATATACTGCATTGTTGATTCATTTTCAAAGACGTCAGTTTGGAAAAGGTCACGGTAATTGAAAACCAAAGCGAATCAACCTTGAGTTTTTTGTTTTTTTTTCCTTATTCAGGTCCTCCCAAAATCCATTTAAACAATTTTAAATTGATGATGTCACTATTTTGACCACAGCAACAGCTTGATCTTCAGGGGTCATGCTGCCAACTCATACTTTAAAGAGAGTTTTGTGCTCAGTGAGAGGCACTTATATGAAAAGATTAAACCTTATTCCCTCAAGACCCCCAGCCTGAAAGACTGAAGTAGATTTCAAAGGGGTTGGTTGAAGGAATCACTTCCCTTTGGCCAGACTGGAAAAAATGAAAACCCGCATTACTTAATTGAGATGTCTGATCTCAGTTCAGGTGGTGGCTACTGCTGGGACCTTGTATCGAGTTAGCTGTAAACAGAACAGTTCAAACAGAGGGCTTAAAGAACCAGGCTTTTACAACCCAGCCGAGTACCTTGTTAAGATTTTAAAAAAAGTCATCCCACCTCTGAAATATTACTGTTACTCAGCCTTGAAGTTTCACATTGTAATTTCTATTTGCTGAGCAGTATTTTGTGAAACTTCATAATTTGTGATACATACTCAAACTATCAAAGTTGAGCTTACGTGAGCTTACGTGATCCATCCAATTTCTGCTGTTTACCTGAGTTGAAACCTCCCTCTCTCTCTCATGTCCAGCTCATAACATCTCTTCATCTCGTCAGCATGCCGTGGGCCTGCCCTTGGGCCTCCACCTATACAGAACACTTGCCACAGGTCCATGAGGGGTCACGTTCAGATGCCCAAACCTCCTCAACTGGCTGTTAATGTGAATAAAATGGAAAAAAAAATTAGTTTTAGTTTAAAACTAAAAACATATTTCAACATTTTAAAGAAGGGTAAAATATTTTTATATGTTTGTGGGAAAAATATTTTGGGTAAAATAAATAAATTAAACTTAGTTTTGGGGGATTTGAATTAAGGAACTACTGTCCTAATTCAGCCAGTGTCCGTATAACCCTGGTAACCCTGGCAGCTAACTTACAGTATTTACAGTTGGTAAATACTGTAAGTTAGTTTATGTTAAGAGACAGGAAGATCCTTTTAAATTCTGCTGTCCACCCAAAAAAAAATATTATGATGATGAAGGGTGTGGGTTTCAGGAAGGGTGGGTGGAGATGCAGAGGTTAATGTAGGCGTCAAGGCCATTCTCTTATGCTTAGACAGCAGAGCTTTTGATCTGCCTTTTTCAAAAGCAGCTGACTCATTTTTGAGGAAGTCGTGATAAAAATGCACAAGGAAACTAGGGCAAACAATGGCTTAATCGATGGAAGGGGCTCTGTGACTTTAACCCAATGTCAAAGGATGTAATTCAATTTAAAAGTTGGTTGTTTAAGCAAACAAAGAAAAAGACTTGAAGGTAAAAGTGACGTCAGCATAAGAAGATATTGTAAGAAAGAGAAGGAGTGATTAGTCATTAAAAAATCTATACTAACAGAGTCAAGTTTGTGTGTATAGAATATGGGAAGTCTTGCCATAAAATAATTGAATATTCACAACTGTCTTTACTCAAGGTGATGTCAAAGCAACACAGAGGCTAAAGAATTTTTGTTTCTTGTAGTACTGGTGCTGAAGAACAGCTCCACAATGTCCACTGGCCTCTAATATGACACACTTGGCTGGTCAGGTCCGTCTCATTGGTTTTGTTCTTGCTAGGTTGACATTATCACATAAAACTACAACTACTAGGTGT
This sequence comes from Haplochromis burtoni, assembly GCF_018398535.1. Taxonomy (NCBI): domain Eukaryota; kingdom Metazoa; phylum Chordata; class Actinopteri; order Cichliformes; family Cichlidae; genus Haplochromis; species Haplochromis burtoni. Next base: position 4,626,776 of record NW_024582366.1, on the reverse strand, counting down.
GCAAGTAGGAATTAGCTACGTCACAATCATATTTATGAATAATCAATAAGAATAAGACCTTCATACAGAGCCCAGCAAACCGAAAATAAGATCAGAACTGCAGCATAATTTACCAACTTGTGTAACGCTTATGTTGTTGGGTATTTTATCCTCAAGATGAATATAAAACTCTACTTTGGCCCAAACCGTAGCTACTTTTAGTTGGCTTAAAATGTTTTCACAAGCCTCTGGGCTGAAATCCAAGGAACCCCCCTGCCCCCTCCATTGCAACAGCAGTTTTATGAGTTTTTATAAAGCTCTATATGCTTTCATTTTTTTAATGGCTTGTATGCTAACAATGAGTTAATTGCATCAGTCTCTCTCCCACAATCCCTCAACTGTGCAAAGATATCTTACAGGAATCTCAAATCCACAACAGTCTGCAACAATCATGCCACAGTATCAGTATGATGGATAACTGCGTAACATATTAGCTCAATTTTAAGATAAACCATGATATAATAAATCGCCTGAATCATAATACTCTGATCGCCTCCTCTTTTCTATACAGTTGGTTTTTCACCACCCCCATAAAATCGTGCTTTCATTAACCTGGGGCCTCTATGTTAGCGAAGTCAACATCTGTCCAGCTTTCCACCTAGATTGCCAAAGAACAAAGGCTTTTCCATTACTGCCCTGGGAAAGTGAACAATTATAGGCACCAGAAGTACACATAGTTGTGAAATTTCATAATGATACTTTGGACTGTGAGAACTTTATTCAGTATATGCACTGCATTAAAATTACTTGCTTTAAAAATGTGAGCTTTCACAATGCTGCTATAATCTTGGGCAAGTGCCCTTCTTTTTTTTCAAAAGAACAACTAAAAACAAAAAACAACTCATTGGAATTACTGCCTTATCCCATTTGATTTTATTTTCCTGTCTTACTACAGGCAGTAGAATAAGAAGCCAGCAACTAAAGATGCACAAGGATTTCCATTTTGTTAAGGAGATTACACCAACGTCCTTATGACATCCCCTTAAGTGATATGTGACGTCACTGGTTTTATTATCAACGGTCCCTTTCTAATTATAGTGGTGTATTATCACGACTGTCATGTGTGATGTCCAAATGCTATGTCACATTAGCTACCTCTTAACTGAGCATAAATCCACACCATTCTTAAATTTGTTCACAGTGTTCATGTCTGGAGATAGATACATACGGTTACCACTCACTTTTCAACCTCTTCAGGATCCTAGTAACTCACCAGAAGAATCTAGAACTGATCAAGAGTGAAGATAGAAGAGGACATTATGTTGAAAACAACTTGGTTATAAGTTGTTAACCTCTTAAGCCCTAAGCCTAACTGATCTCCTGCCTTTTGCCCCCGTATCAGGGGGCGTTGGGGCTTAAGAGGTTATCTGGGACAAATTAGTGGCCGATTACATCTCGGGAAACCAAGAGAAACACATCAGGCCAAACACAGATATACAGGTTTGCAGTGGTTGTGCTTCTATATTCCTGAATAATGGGAAAACCCCCTCACACCATGAAACATCCTGAGGATTCCCTGCTAGCATTTACCTGCCCAGCACGTTGCTGCTTCGGGGAACTGGACCTGGTTTTAATGTGAGAAACTACTAAGCTGGATTCTTTTTTTTTCCTCTTTTTCTTTTGCATTACGGGCTGGATATTGCAATTCTGTGACCAAAATAACTCAATAAACTTTTAGTGGGAAAGTTTAATACCTATGCAGCTCTTGTGTGGTCTTCTTTTCATGATAAAGGCCTCATTTTCCACCCATGCTCTGGAAAGTCAAGCTGTAGAGTAAATCAGCAGAGTTGCTTGGTCTTGCACAGAGGCACGAGTTCCTTCATATCCCTGCTCCTGAACAACTGCTCTGCTGGAAGATGTACTTAAATAGGTTGGGGGGGGG
>NW_024582366.1:4600067-4624835 GCF_018398535.1 Haplochromis burtoni | reverse complement strand
GGGGGAGCCTGATTTTGTCATTGTATGACAACAAGTCATGTATGGGTCATTTCCAAAATATGGCTGAAATTTGACTTTGCAATGTGCATTTGCAATGTGCACACGTCTGCAGAATTGTAGCAACTCAAAACATGTTTTTCTTGTTTTTCTATAAGCATCTCCAAGCAGGTGATAAAAAAAATAGTAGTAAACATTAAGTACATAAATAGATGTAATGATCTGCATCCCTCAAGAGCCATTAAAACAGTTTAAGACCCACTGCACAGTATGAGATTTTGATTAGAGGCGATGATTTATAGACGAAAGGCATGCCACCTCGATGTAGAGATTAGCCGTGTAACACTGTTTACTTTAACGCACAAACATGAAATATGTCAAACATGTCTTTACCCGCCTAGTGTAATGGCAGATGAGAGGAAGAGGTTGGAAAATGCCAGGTGAGGTCTCAGATGAATACAACACTCATCATCAACCACATTTTGGCGCCACCCGCACAGAAGACAAACTTGCTCTTTGTACTATTTGCCTGACAGGTATAATTATATTACAGCGCATTTATCTACCACAAAATAAATTGGTATACGGTATGATCACTGCAAGTTAATTTTTTTTTAGGGTTTTTTTTTGCACAAGGTGGCCAAGAAATTGCCAGAGGAGATAAATGACTGCTAAAGGCATCTTTGTGTGGTCAAGAAAGTTTATCTGAGAAGCTTCTAAAACAAGGAAACCAAACAGAAACTTTACTTTTCTCAATTTCTTTGCGTTATACTTATATTTTCTTTCTTTTTCTTTTTTGTTTTGCAACTGTTGCACTGAGAGGGCAAATGCACTGCAACACTGCAGTGCATTTTTACAGCATACTACATATACTGTATTTGCCTGTTTGCTATTAGTCATTTACTGTTAACTTACTTTGATCCTCATATCGCAGACCTTGAACCGAGGGTTTACACTATTCATGGAAGCTGAATGTGTGGTACATCTTAAAGAAGTAAACCTTTAATTTTTCCTGAGGCCACCTAAAAATCGCTGTCGTTCCATCAGTGAGATCGTGTCAGTCATGTGAACTGTCAAGTCAAGTCAAGTCAAGTGAAGTTTATTTATAAAGCACATTTAAAAACAACCAAGGCTGACCAAAGTGCTGTACAATAAAATACAAATATAAAATACAATAAAACACAAGTACATAAAACACCTCACTGATAAAACAAAAACAATAAGATAAACCTTGCTAAAAGCCAATGAGAAGATGTGAGTTTTAAGAGCAGTTTTAAAAGTTCCTAGGCTTGTGGAGAATCTAATGTGAGGAGGTAAACTGTTCCACAGTCTGGGTGCAGCCACAGCAAAAGCCCTCTCTCACCTAGTCTTTAATCTGTACCTGGGAACATCTAAAAGCATCAGGTCTGCTGACCTCAAAGATTTCAGTGCTGCAGGTAATATTGTTTATGTGCACAGAATAAAAGAACTAGCTATAAAACACAATAATGTAGATTTCTTGTCGATTTTTAAAAATAAATATTTTATTATTAAAATAAAAATACACTCTGACACAATACTAGATGAGCTCACTCATCACACACTGTATCCATAGCAAGAAATGTTTGAGTCAAAGCAGAGTAAGATAAATACTGCAGCAGACATGTTCCTCGTGCATTCCGCCAATCAGCATGCATTTGTTTTGATCACCCTCAAATGAAACAAAAAAAAAGAAATAAAATTGAATTAAAACCAGTCGCCAATCTATTTTAAACTGGTTCCTTTTCCATCTCTGAAGCTAACATCATGCATGTTAGCATGTACGTTGATAGAGCAGCCTTCATTACTTCCTATTTTTTTTTTAGTAAAGCCTTTCATACCAAGTCTGAAGTTACCTGTGGTGGTGTTGATAAGCCTTACAATAAGACTAGCTTATCCATTCTTATTACACCCCTGTCCAAGTCAAATTCAATCCATATATTTATATAAGATCAAGCATTCGGCATAGTGAGAACTATTTAAAGTAATGCCAAGTAACGTTGACTTCAGATAAAGTGCCAGTATTGGTCTATCAGTCCTTGACATCATAACTACATAAGTATAAAAAGTTGCTCTTGCCTGCACTGTTACCATCAAATTACAGGAAAAGGTATTTTCCAGCCAATTCAAGTCAACTAAATAGTTAAATTATGTTGAGCAAAATGTAATACTCTGGATTCATTGTCTCCTTTGAACATGCTTAATTCAGAGTGAACACTGTGAGCTAAATACACACAGATTTTCCCATCTAAGAATTCATGGCTAGACTCAGAGTTTTAGCTTTCTAGAAGCCACAGCACCTAGCTTTTTACATACCTGTACAAGTGGCACTTACTGCAGATCCAAATAGGTCTTAGAGCAGAGCAGTACCTCTGCAGTGAGTTGACTATATCAGCAAGGTTTATTGAAGTCATCCAAGGACCAATGAGTTATTGCCATAGTGACGTTTCTCTGTCCATCTCACCACAATTTACAATTTCCCTACTCACCCTAGAGTTTTGGTCAGAAACTTTGGTCAAAGCATTATGGGTATTAATCTGTGAAATGCGAAGGAGTGAGCAGTATGTGCTGATGCGCACAGTGATGTTCTGATTTGTGTTATTATCATTGTGCCTATCTGTCTGCTGATGTGCATTTGAATCTCATTATATATTTTAAACAACAAAAAAAGCATCAAATTAAGGTTACTGCAACATTATTACCATAATATTATTATCATTATTATATTTTGTTACTTTAGATTGCATCATATCCTTAGCTAAATAAATTAAAGAGACTACCCACATTGTTTACACGTCAGAATAATGAAGTCTATGATTCATTTAGACTCACTAGATTTTTTTTTACTTGAAGGACGGTTGCCTGAAGTGATGCCAACCAACAGTTGTTAAAAAAGATGAATCACCTAACATGAAGAAAGTTACACACATCCTCTTTGTCATCACAGGAAAACCTTCACCGGGAAGTGTGATTCATTAGGTTTAGTGTTCATTATCATGTATGTATACCAGTTTTACGCTGTTTAAAGTTTCCTTTAAAGACGATAGGAGGGTTTTAAAGACCTGTGATGTGAACAGCGATCAGGTTTACCTACTGTATAGATGAAAAGGACTGAGTCTGAAAGCTCTGCCATACCTTATCTTATATTTATCTAATGCAGTTTCTTCAGAAATATGAGAAAGTATTCAAAATTCTGGGGAGGCCAGTCATAACTGACAGTGTTGCGCTTTGTATTTCAATCCAAGTATGCTTTTACTGCATTGGCAATGTGTTGTGATCATTGTCATGCTAAACATGACGTTGTTGCCAATCACATGCTTGCCAGACGGCATTGCATTGCAGATCAAATCTGACAACACTTTTCTGTCTTCATAATTCCATCAATTTTGGCAAGATCCCCAACAGCCAACCCGATACCATGGCAAAGCATGTGATAGACACGCATGCAGAAGTTGTATTAGTGGATGCAGAGGCTGCATTACCAGCAGAGGGAGATAGTAAAGTTAAAAACAAGAAGTCACTTGTGAACAAGAAAGGTATGTGGTACATTTCAGGGTCCTTAATCGCCAGAAACAATTACGCTAGGCAGCTAATATGTATTTACATGTAAATGTGTTAATAATACCTGTTTAAACGGTGTCCCGTGATTATTTTCATGTTGGCATGGAATAAAATATCTCCCTCTGTTGGCACAGCAGCTTACTGCAACTTCTGTAAAAGTGTCCATAGTAGGCTGGCGTGCCTATTACACGTTTTGCTGTGATACTGGGTTGCAACAGACCCAGATGAAACGCATCAAACGCCTCAAACCGGGAGAGACGGTGACTCCATCCATTTGTTTTCTTGTACTTATCCAATATAGGTTCTGAATTGTATATATTGGATTATATATTATGAAACCCTAATTATACAACAGTAACTAAAAAATACACTGTGAATTGTGTTTAGCCAACAGGCCAAGGTACTCAAATACGTGCCCCCTTTATGATTTGTATAAAGTGGAACCATTTCCAGCACCTTTTTCACATACCCAGAGAGAGTGAACTTTTGCACAAAAAAACTAGGTTAGCCTCCTTGATCAAATTAGTTGCTGCATGATTAAATCACAATGTTCCACATTACTTAGACTCAACACAAAGAAAAATGCCAAAACCACACAGTCAAAGGGCAGGGTTTACATGACCTCTGATATGAGTAGCCATGGATATTCCCAGCACGTACCTCTTCGCAAATGAAAACAAGGGAAAGAATCCCAGCTTCTTTTATTTGATGGCCACTGGGCACTGGGTACAAAACAAGGCAACGTATAAACATGAATGCCAAAAAGGCGGAAAAAGGAGGTAGATGTGGAGAAAAATAGCCATTGATATGTCGCGCCAGACTGAGAAAAGTAGCATTGTTTGATCTTTTTGTTTGCAACAGCAGGGGTAGGCTTCCAGTGAGAACTGAGGCATATTACATGCTTTGCTTCAACCACTGAAAGAGCATAGAGAGGGCCAAAACTCAGCCTGAGTGACTCTCAAAGTCTTTGAAGACAAATAAAGCCACCTCATCGATCACTGATTCAAAAGCCTTTTTTCTTTCTTTTTTCTTTCTTTCTTTTCGCTCTTGGGAAGCTTTTGTTTATTGTAGGTTATTGTAGGTTACATCACTTCCTTGAAATAAAAAAACAGAACACAAACACTCAGATGGACTGGGTGTGACATACATTTTGCATTTTGATTTTAAGGTGGGCCATATCAACACAACACAGAAATATAAACAACCTAATATGAATTAGCTTACCCTGAGCACGGTGACTTAACCTTGGAAATCTGGAAATTTGTGTTAACTGTCCACTTGAACATAATGCAAATGGTTTAAAAAATATGAATGCATGGAATAAACGAGATCTACAGAGCCTCCTTTCCAATTTAGAACTCAGACGCTCATAAATCTTATTAAAAAATTCCCAAGCTTATCATTACCACGTCTTAATTTTATGACCGTGACTCGCTAAACATGTAAATCAAGCCTTCTTTTGTGTATTTTTAGCAGCAAGGAAACAATTAAGTGTTCTGACAACATTAAAAATAGGCTCACTGTGGAAAGATACAAGGTTTAAGAAGCGGATTTTTACAAGTGTTTTAATGATGTGTTAAACAACGTAAATGATCCTATGATAATAGAGCCCAGATGAACTACTGCAGGAGCATGACAACATGTAGGTAGGGAATCAAAGGGCGAGTGTAATAACTGCAGTCCTATTCATTTCTGTTGCCATGGATATTCCATCGTCATCACTGAGTTAAGTATCTTTATGAATGAAGACACATTTGATCTTTGTAAACCACTTAGGCCGGATGCAATACAATCCTGCAAGGAGTTACTTTTGAAAGAATTCATGGCAAACTGTGACATGTTACTAGAATTTATAGAATAATACTTGCTTTTGTAGCTTTTATGTTAAATTTTCATGGTTCAGGGTCACAAGACCCCATCTTATCTGAATCAAGCCTGGGACTGTGGATTTAGCCGCTGTCTTTCCGGTAAAGTCAGGATATCCAGATTGTTGATAATGGGAATGTGGTTTTATCATGGCAGATGGCCCCGCCCCTCCCTGAGCCTGATTCTGCCGGAGGTTTCTTCCTGTTAAAAGGGAGTTTTTCCTTCCCACTGTCACCAAAGTGCTTGCTCGTATGGCAGGTCATATGATTGTTGGGGGTTTTTTTTGTATAAATTATTGCAGGGTCTACCAACTGTTGTTGTGATTTTGGTGCTATATAAATAACATTGAATTGAATTGAATTGGTTCAAAACTTTAAGGTACACAGTGATCACTGTTTACAAGTGCAGATATTTTTTAAATACCCATAAAAAAAAAGCAAATGTCTTGCTACACAATCGTCAGTGATATTATACATTTGGCAAATGGGGTTCCTTACTTGCTCGCCATGCTCTCTGTTTCGTGCACACAAGCAAAACTTGCTTAAATGTAACTGATTATTACCTTTTGCCTTGCATACACATTTTGCACATCTGTAAGTAGATATCTATTCGTAGAGATGATCATGATGTTTTTATCAATACTATTCCAACTCAGTAACACAACATTTTTGATTATGATGGCACCAAAAAAGAAAATTTACTACACAGTACTTTTAAGCCTACCTACACTTTTCTGCATTGGTTGACTGCCTTAAAATAGAACTCACCATCTACCATTATGATGGATCAAATGATGCAAACATTATGTGCATTTGTGTGCTGACAAGTCCTTTCAGTAGGATTTGCATGCAGCGTGGGTGACACAGTTGTTGGCATATCAGCAGAATGGTGGGTTTTCTTCAGTCCTTCATGGTAAAAGCATCCAAATACATGTTAATTTGCTGGTTTTATATAACTCCCTGAAAATTAAAACATTAAATCCTTACACATGATCCTCTCAAAAAGAAACTGAACTCAAGTCCAATTATTGTTTCTTATTTTTTAATTAAAAAATGGTGCAGTTAAATGCATATGTTACCTGGCCTGGCCTCGGCTAAGAGACTCATATACACTTAGAACTCTCACATTAATTCTGTTGAACTGGACTGGTTCTTATGAATTCATTTGTTTGGTCATTAAAACAAAAGGCATATGTTCCCTGCTGCCAAGGATCACTTATCACTTTTAAATAGACAAAGTGGCACCTGAAATATACAATAAGCTGTATATATCAGATGTATATGGCTTAAACTCATTTGTTGTGTCTTTGCCTTCAGGGCCACCTCTCTAACTCTTTGTTGTTGACCTTGACTGGGCTATTCACTGTTAATTTCTTAAGTCATGTTTTGGTAAACCCGAACCTCTAATCATTCATGCTCACTGCATCTTGTTCTTTTTTCATTCCCACCCTACTCCTCTGTTTCTATTTCCCCCTGCCTGTGGCTTCTCACCCTTGTTCCCCTCTTTAGTGTGACTGCACTTTTTGTGAGTGCTCCTCCCCCTCCCACATTTCCGCTGATGCAAGTTGTGGGAGAGCTCAGCCAAGGGTCACTGGTGTACTCTTGCTACCTCTGTCCCCATCCACCCCTTTTAACTCCATCTTTTGCCACAGCTGTCCTCAGAGATCTGAGCAATTCTATCCCTCTGTGACAAGCAGGGCCACTCACTATCAACCTGCTTGTCCAACATGAAATACATGTGACTCCTGATCATAATTAAAATGACACAAACACTCTTCCAATCGTTTGAAGTGTTCCCAAGGAATCACATCAAACACCCTCTTGGATATTAGAAACCTCTCTTTTCTATTTAAATTATGTCTGGCAGTTAAAGTGGGCCGGAACGATCCAGAACGGCGTTCCGGCACTTTCATTTACTGTTTAATAAATCTGATAGGTAGGTTTAAGCATATTACTATTGAATGACTTAATTTTCATGTGCCACAACCTGGCGTTGCTTGCAGTGATGCTATAGTGATACTTGCTGAGTAATGAGCAATAACCTCTCAAGGCTAGCTTGTACCTTCAACATATCCGTTTTCCTTCTCATCCAGGTTATGCATTCATTGTGCAAACATAAAGATACAGTTGCAGTACTGAGGTGCAATCATGAACTTAATTTATTTAACTGAATTTCAAATGCAGTTTTTCAAGTAGCTTAACAAATATTGCCAAACACAAAGTGTTTCTGTGAATTTTTTAGCAAAACGTCCCTTTAAGTTAAATGTACAGTTTCTGTACCAGGAATACAAAAAAAGAAGAAGACAGATGTCAAAAATGAATAAATAAATAAGAGAAAACGATGAGAAAGATGAGAGACTATCTTCCGTGAGTGTCAGCAAGTAAAGAAGTTTATATGTACATTAACTTTCCAGTCTGTATTTAAATCAGAAATTAGAACAATACATTATATTTTTTAGCTGAATCATGTCTGCGCTCGCCCCAGGGCAGATGTGGCTACAATCTAGCTTGCCATCACCAGTGTGTGAATGTGTTTGTGAATGGGTGGATGACTGAATGTAGTGTAAAGCGCTTTGGGGTCCTTAGGAACTAAGTAAAGTGCTATACAAATACAGACAATTTACCATTTACCATTTATCTTGCAGAACAAATATTTTATGTTATACAACAAGCTGCATGAAAATAGCAGGCAGTTTAGTGTTAGCTACATAAATTTACAGTGATGCACTATGTTGGACTGGTTAGATGTAGGTACTGTTACTATCACAACTAAGTGAATTCTACCTTTTATACTGGCTTTATACTGTCTAGAGGGTTGAAATTAGCCATACAGATATTAAATCTGTTTCTATCTTATTGAATTTAATTGGCTAAATCCACACACACACACAAAAAAAAAGAATATAAATCTACTGGCACTCCCAAAACATTATTATGTGACTTATTTTTAAGTGCTTCTATTTCCCATGCTTCTCTGCTAAACTTTAGTCCCCAATTATGTTCATGTTACAAATATTGCTTCATTTACTGCAAAATATCTAGCATGAATGTGGTGTCTGTGGTTATAAATTATATTTCCAACTAACAAGAACAACAAAAAAGTGAATATTAAAGTTTTAAACACTGCAAGTGTCCACAGGTGAACTGATAAAAGCTTGTGTAATGACAAATATTTATGTATGTGAGAGGAAATGTGAATAAAATCTTACAAAGATACTGCTTCAAGACTTGAAAGAAATACTGTTTGTCTCTGAAAATTGGGGCTTGACTTTGTCTGATCTGTTGCCAGATGGCTGGGGATCACCATATAAGTAAACAGAAGCACTACTGGAAAATCCAGACCATGAAGATATATTTTTCCAAGATGTACAATTTACCTGAGGCAGTCAAAGCTCTCCTAATACTGCAGTAATCAGCCAGCTGGTATATTAAATAAAATGTTTAGTGAAGAAGAGAAGAAAATAAAGTTTCCTTTCTTAAAAAAAATCAGTTTAAATGTTCCATTTCCATAATTGATGCTGATTGTCTAAAAGTCATGTGAATTGACACGTGACATATGCATTTGAATTTAACTGATGACTCCACATATGGGTTTTTAAAAATAAATATTTATGATAAAATGTTGAGTGATTCTAAAAAAGCTTCCATTCCCATCCCTGCAGCCGCTGAAAGCAACAGGACAAATATATTGATAATGTACAACTGTTCGCCTAATAACCTTCATCAAATTAAGTGCAGGTTGCTCCATTCAGTACTATACGCAATTATGACTCAGTATTCTGTTGTTTATGAGGGAGACGTCAGTGTTTAGGTGTTGTGTGCACAGCACACGTTGCTCTGCATCATTTTGGCATTAATATAATTTCTTTGAAAAATCTCTTTCCATGTGTTGAGCTGTTCCTTTCATGCGTCACTGTGAATACCAGATGAAGTCAGTGATGTCACTGACCACACCAACTCATTTATATTCTTGCATAAACAGGTCATCTTTAATCATTATTATCTGTTATACGTAGATACAGTACTATGTAAAAGTCCTGAGCCACCCTTCATTTCTTTGTTTTGCTTCCAAGGAGCCAGACTTTCTTGTCTGAACAATAGCTCTCCAGGTTTTCTGAAGTTTTTCTTTGGCCTTTTCACTCATTTTCAGATTGGCACTGTTTTAGAAGTTTTAGTTTAGAATTAAATTCTGTTAGGGAAACACATGACCTGATCTACAGTAGATGGGAAGATTTTCGGTGGTATGGCTGCAAAGGGCTAAGTGGCAGAAAAATCCGATCTGGTGTTCGGTCCTAACAGCTGCTGAACAGCTGACCTAAACATTCAAAGTTATAAAGCTGTCATATCTATGACAGATACTTATGGGCAAGCCTTTGTAAGCATTTATAGGTGAAAAGGGGGGATTACAAATTGACTCCTAAACTGCATAGGTAAACAGTGTTGCAATGCCAGAATAGATGACTGGGTTCTTTTTACCAATTAGGAATCTGGAAGGAGCAATTTAATGGTAATGGACCTCCATTACCGTTAAAGTTGTGTCTTCCCCACTCCTATAAAGAATTACAGCAATACAGTCTAGATGCGATTAAAGCATGAATTACCTTCTCAGGATTATTGAAGGAAAGCAATTTTTTTAGCTAGCTTCACTAAATGAATGGGTTAAATTCAGAGAGGAATTTCCCCATGGGGATCAATAAAGTATACATTAGCTAAATTTAGCTAAGAGTCTTAACTCAAGAAGCTAGCTTTGACACGTGATTGAATCAAATCGAATTCCTGAGCACAATCAAAGATTATACCAAGGCTCTTTATATGAGGTTTACAGTATGAGACCAGAGATCGAGAAGATGAAGTAATATTTGTGATCTGATCTGCCTGGCACTGGCATTAAAAGACTGAATTTTAAGGAAATTCTTTGAAAGCCAAGTTTTAACCTTAGCTAAACAAAATTTTAAGAAATCAGTGTCTAGTTTCAGAGGTAAGTATAGGTGGTTGTCATCTACATATAAGTAATAGACACTTTGAATGTGGACCTGAGAGGCAGCTTGTATTGCAAAATCTGAATGAGGTCCAACATGGAACCTTGTGGAACACCGTCGGTCAAAGAAGCTGATTTAGAAGTATAGCCATCAACACCGACAGAAAAGGACCTGTTAATCAGATATGACTGCCGACTTTACCGTGGTACCATGGATACCAATATAATATTGGTGATGGGAAGTCCATATTTCATGATTCCCTGTGGCAAATGAATCAGCAAGATCCAAGTAATACAAGCAAGGAGGAATGACCACCATCAGCAATACACAAAAGATCATTTAGAAGTGCAGATACAATGTTATGATATCATTTAAATACAGGCTGAAGAATCTAACCAATTCAATTCAAACTAAAAAAGACTGCAGTTGTTGGAAGATGAATTTCTGCAGAAATTTGACTAAAAAGTCAAATTGGTCTAAAAAGATTAAAAAGATTGGTCTAAAGTTAAACAGATCATTTGGGCCAAGACTGGATTTCTCTAAGAGGAAGTTGCATGTTTAAAATGTCGGGACAGATCCCTCAACTAAATTTGTAATTGCTAAAACCCCAATCCTAATAATGTTAAACCTAAAAAAACAGCCTAAATGTGGTTTATGCCAGGCCTGTGGTGCTTTGTCAAATTCTTCATCTCATACAAAACCTGTGTTCAGGGACACAAAATAACATAGAGAAATTCATGTTGAGGAGCACAAATCAATAAATAAAAGTTTATATCACTAACTGCCACAAGTCTGGGTTGCAATATCATGTCATCCTAGCCTTAAATTATTGATTTGCAGGACTACACATGGAGAAGCAGTTCCTTTGACCCTTACTAGCAAGTGGAACAACATGGAGCATTTGTTAATATATAAAATGCCACAGAAGGACTCCTCCACACCACCTACCTGTTATTCAAGATTTTCAGAGCTGCTGGGTTATAGTCATAAGTTCACTCCAGAGTACTTTTGCCTCCAGTCTACTTTGTTTGCCATGTATGTGTCAGCTGTTCCAAAAAAACAGCTATATAATGCAGTTCTAAAGAAACAAGATGTGACTGTGTGTGTGAGAAAGAGAGAGAGTGTTGTTGTGGGGTAATCAGTGTACCAGTTGTGCTGTAATGGTTTGCATCTGTTAGAAAGAGACTTCAAAAAATGTGCCCCCCAAAAATCATTCACTAATGTGAGCAACTGAGGCTTTACCTACATGCATTAAATTTGTGGTGTTTACATGATTTTTACATATGTGCATTTTTACTTTAAACTTTAATCAATCATTTCATAACATTATTTAGAAAGATATTATTGCATACGTAATATGGCAAGTGTGTGTGTGGTCAGCGGGTCCCGCTGTGATCTCCGTCTTTATTTTTGTGTCTGTGGGGATACACTTGTTTCAGCCATGATTTCTAACTGGCAGGAAATCAAAACGCTTTGATAACGTCTGTAATTGTTGCTTTAACACTGCAGAAGAGATTAGGGTATTTCAGTGTTGTTTTTGATAAGATTACAGTACGTGCTTTATCCCGCATCTCTTTCGGCTGAGCTGGCAAGTCTGAAAACAGGTTTGATGAGGAGTGCTTAGGGATGATTAAGAAAAAAACAGTCTGGTATAGATTGCTTAAAAACAACCCAAACACAGATGCACATACAGTCACATAATAAAAACTTCCATGCATATACTCACGTAGCAAATGACCACATATGGATGTACATGAAAGTCGTAAAAGACAAAGTCCTTTTTTGAAACTTAAGTTGTTTCCTCTGAAAAAAGGCAAAAAAAAGTTTTCAAGTTTATTTGTTGCAATGTATTAGCAGATACTTCATATCACAAGCACCTTACATTAAAAACAAATAAATCATCATACTTAATGTTCATCGTGTTTTTGAGCAACCCATTACACCTAGATATTTATGCCTGTCTCCATTAGCTTTTAGTGTCAGCATCATCTTCTGGAAGCAAAAGGATGTTTCGATTCATAATTCACGCCTCTGTACCTTCCAAAAATGCGGCTGCACGATCCAAAGTCATTAAACCAAACCTTGGCGGCAAAACCACAACTGTTAAACATCGCACTTCCCTGAGGAAAACTGTTTTTGCCCTTACATGATGAAGTACAGCATGACATCTGAGGACACACTCCAGGTTTCAGTCAACACACCGTAAAATTTTCTTTAGCTACATATTCAAGAGTGTTTCACGTGCAACTGCTTGAAAGGTGCAGTGCAGAGTACTGTGTGGGTCATTTGCATTTCGTCATAGTTAAAAATAGGTACTTAGGGGATCTGCAACTCTGCCTGCATACAGATAAGAACAATAGTTTGACTAGTTGGATGTCAACTCATGCAAAACCCATCAGTGAGGATAATTAGAATCATTGTTCTTTCCTTTACACGGCGATGGACTGCAGTAATCATTTCTGGCTGCTGTGCTCCGAAAATGTAGCGGTGGTCTGGCTCCATATACACAAAATTATATGTATGACTGCTTAAATTTCAAGCAGGAAATACAAATATTGCTGTTATTTTTGCTCATTTTTATAATATAGATATTTTGAAGTGCTTTTGTTCTAGTGTACATACTGGTACACTCCCATTTTTTGCAGTCGGGCAACAGCAGCTGATGACGTAGTAGGAGATTAATACTCAACAACAACGACCCGAAATGCACACTGACCCTTATCATGCAGAAACATGCACAACCTCTGCTTTCACACCCGACGTCACTCTGACGACACCCAACCATTCCAGCTGTCAGTGCAAGGCATTGCAGAACTGATGGATGTCCTCTTGCACTAACATCTTTTTCTAAATCTATAACCAATCACTCTTGCAAAGTGGCGGTGTGACACTTTCAACGTGCTTTACATTGAGGCAGAAGTTGAACTGTCTCTGAGCAACTCCTCTTCGGGAGGTAAATACCATCTTATTGTCCCTCTCAAGGTGTGTAAACAGAGCTAGATTGGCACCATGTCCATGTATTGTAATGTCCTGAAAGTAATTAATGGTGATGTGAGTAAAACAAAAGAAGTCCTGTCACAAAAAACAATGATATGTGGAAAACAAATTATTGGTCAAGGTAATATTTCCTAATTTTCATACAAAATATATTTGTGTATTGCTTTTAAAATGCTGATGCTAAAATGTGATTTAGCAATCTCTCCTATTACTGGCTGACCAAGCTCCTGGATGCTGCCCTTGCAGTCATTTACTTCAGCAGTCTCTTGGGAGGATCTCAGCATGGCAGTGCCTTGGATTTATACTGGCGACCTTGCTATTATTCATCCTTGCTCACTGCAGATAGGCAACCTTTTAAAGGTTAATTGCTCTGGCTAATTGCTCTCCCTCCCTTTTACTAAAAAGGGCGCACTCCTCAATGATGTCATTGCGAATGGCCGAACCCAAAATATCTCTGCGACTACTTTGGTGAAGGCTCCTCACTCCAGAAGGACACATCAGTTTTGCTGTGGGGAAGCACACTTTGGCAATGGCAGTATAAGTACAGGAAGCTCAAGCCAAAAATGATTTTCCAGCTTACTTTAGTCAATCTTCTTAAAAAGTTCTTGATGACATTTAAAATGGCCAGTGTCATAGCTCACTTTGTCAAAGGAAAAATAGTTATGTGTATGTGCGTGTATCATAATCAGCAAATCTGACAGTGAAAACCGTGAAGTGTAAGTATTCTGAATCCTTTTTAAAGTTAAATCCTATTCATCACTCAGCTACAGTTAATCAGCAATAGATGGCGTGGCCTTTGAGTTTTTGTTCCTCTTCAGTCCTTGCTTCTGTTATCCTGTTATCCTTAAGTGTGTAGATGAAGAAAAGATTGTGCTCAGGGTGGTACGGCCGTTTGCTCTAAATTTAGAAAAAGTGTATTTAAAAGTACAATTTTCCTTCTGCAATCAGCTGCAGAATTACGCCAAAAAATAGTTGTTGTTTGTATTGACACTGAAGTTTGTAATTTTTGATATTTCTTTCTGATATTTACTTAACTGTGTATGTGCTACTAATTTATATAACCTATGATTATCTGTGCTTCTTGAACTTTTCCTGGTTAAATGATTTTTTTCTTTTAAAAAGAAATGTAACAGATAAATAAATACATTTTGAATATGTACTGACATTCCAAACTGTAAATGCCAATTCCAGCACTGTAGTCTAGCTTCATTCCTGTTTCCTATCTAAAACGTTTGACCTGGCAGTCACCCACTCATAATTCCCCAGCAATGCTTTAGAACAGCCCCTCCTGTCTATCTCCACTTTACATCCTGTGGGTAAAGAGCGAGAAAGCAAGGGAACAGTAGCCACAGGAAATAGATAAACGCTGGAGAGGTGGTCCCGTTGCACCCTTGTGCCTAAGTACGTCAGTGGTGCATCCTCTGTGAGCGCCTTGTCATTATAAAAACAGACACGTCATTTAAACGATGTAGAAAACGTGGTGCAGTAGTGTTGCTGGCTCGAAGAGGGTTCGCTGAGGCATCTTTTACTAACTTTCAGTTCTCACACAAGACAGGACAGTCTATCTAAAAAGAAAAAAGAGAACACAGGCAACATCAACAACTAAGTATTCTACAGTAACTTTATCTGCCAAAACATCTGCTCTTATAACTATGAAGTGATATGAGTCATCACAGCAAAAAGTTAAGTGAAAGTAAAATTAATAATAGAGTAAAAATGTAAATAACCGTCTGCTCAGCAAGAACCTTTCAGACAAAATAACAGAAAACACCTTCTGATACTGAACTTGGCGTAGTTCGGAGAATCGTGTTATACAGGTACTTCAAAGCAAATGAGCTTCTCCAGAGCAGGGCAGCAGGGTGGCGAGTACCTAAGAGTTCACTTTGTTTTCTGCCAATCCCATAAAGTGAGTCCATCCACAGCCTACAATTAATATGAAGGAAGTCACTGAAATTCCAAGGTCTGGTCAGAGAACTGCATATGCTTTATGTATTGTACTTCTGTGTCACTTGTAAAGTTATGGCCAGTCTGTTTTTGTCTCATGTTTCGGGTAATTATAATGTAGTCATAGCTTTATATAAGGTAAATATGCTTCTTGGAAACTCCAATTGCCTACACATTGTTTACATCAGGGTCACAAGGTCATGTTACACATACTTCATACTACCTCATATCAAACCATCTATAGACGAAACAACAATAAGGTTCAAAGCCGTGAATGACACAAAAATCAAGACATCTATTAGATGTGACATTGGCTTTACTGTTATATAAGCAGTCTCCGTGTTTTACCAGTGGGCCCTCCCAGCAAAATCAACATGATCAAACAGCAGAAAGAGGTCATGTGTACATGTTCCAAAACACTGTAGCATGCTGGCCTGCTGCTGTTTCCAAGCTCTTGGAGATTTTATTGGGCAGGTAACTCTACAGAAAACCACGATTATTAGGTTTAGTGGCTGTGAGGTGAGGAAAAGGTAATATTGCAACTGAAAACCTGTTGTGACCAAAAGTTAAGACCTGTGAGGTTTTTTCCCAGAGATTGCACTCTGAGAACAGGATGGGAATGGCAGCGATTGCCTATTATTGCTATAAATCCCCCAAAACACAGCATAGGAAATGATTTATGTGCATAAATCTGCCTACTGGGGAAAAGACGGTGTATCACGTTACTGTTTCTGTGTTTGTGCATCTGGGGTTCACGGGTGGTGCGTAACAGATCCTGGTGCACACACCTAAGGTTTTGCCTGCGTTGGCAGGGACATCATCGGATCATTTGTCCTGCATGTAAGTAAATTAGTGAAAGCACCCTAATGTTTCGTGTTAAATATCTCTTCTTAATGCAACAGACTGTCGAGATATAATCCTTCCGACATCTGACAGGTGTTTGACATGAATAGACTTGGAAGTTGTGAATTGTACAGTAGTTACAGTAACAATATATATTAAAAACTACAAACTGACATTTAAAAGGGCTAAATATAATTCTTTTCTACAGCGGTTCATGTCATGTACTTCTCTTTGGAAAGAGAAAGCTCCTTTATTTGTGTCACGCCATTAATGTGAAATCTGAGGTGAACCTCGGATAGATGAGTTTTTAATGTTGTCATCCTTGATACGTTTAAAAGTAGTTCACACTAATTCTGTTTGCAGATAAGTATGATGCCCCTCAACTTCATTTTAATCAATATCCATTCCTTTAGTTGAGTTGTTCATTACCAGAGACTGGTTAGTGACTCTCTTTAAAAACTCTTTAACTATCAGTAAACCGGAAACAAAGATCACTTGCTTTCCAAGTAGCAATGGCACTTTTTCAAATGTTTTAGTTGCAGCAGTAAAACACAACTTTTACTTTAGGTTGTCATAGCAACATCACTGACCCAGCCACTATTTAACATGACAAAAGGGTAAAGAAGTGTCTTTCCATCACCTACAGTACATGTACATCACCCTGGCCACAGGCTACCATTCTTTGCATGGGTTTAGAGGAAATCCAGGTCTTAAAGAATGTTTTGAAATTAGCAGGATTGCAGGATTAATGCGATTATCGTGTTTTAAAGGCAGGGACTTGCTGGGCTTATGAATATGCACTGATGTCAGATGATGAGGACAGGCACCCCTCTGACCCTCAAAACAGGACTTGGTACTTATAGAGCTTATAAAGTGCTCATAGAGCACTTTTCTTCCCAGCTGGGCACTCGAAGCACTACTTACTACAGCCACATTCACACACACATATTTATACAGGGCTTTATTCTAGACCTTTAAGTGCTTTCTAACTAACACTCACACACTCAGGATCCACCGGATACATCGGGGAAATTTGCGTTCAGTATCTTGCCCAAGGACACTTAGGCATGTGGACTGGAAGAGCCAGGGATTAAACCAATCCTTGGCCTTTTAGCGCATGGCTCGACTCCTCCTGAGCCGCAGCTACTCAAGAGTTTCTCAGGCGTGAGTTCTGAACACACCCATCTACTTCTTGTATTTCTGAAGTTAACTGTCGGTGCAACAATGATAAGCCTGATTACCAAAAACAACGGACTGAGGTCAGAAATATGACACAGAGCTTCTTTTCCAGCATCAATGAACCCAAGGAACTAACCTCGAACTACAGGAGGAAAGGAGAGAGCTGGACTGCTAATACAAACCTGCAGCAAGCAACTGCAGGTTTGTCTGTGCTCATATCCCAGAGGAGCTCACCTGGGACAACCATGGGGTAAAACAAAAGCACACCTCTTTTACCTCAGACAGCTTTAGTGTTTGATATGAGGCCCACACTATACTCTAACAGTCATTTATTACAGTTACAACATTGAGTAGCCAAAGCTCAAGAATTTAACTTTCTTCTGCCTGTGGCCTATTGTGAGATGTAACAAAAAAGGAATCTTGAACCCTGTACAACAGGGTAATAGATTGCATCATCCTTAACAGGGCAATATTTATCCAGCAGGGTCTCCCTCTCAGCGAAAGGGATGATTATGATTAACCTGAAGTTAATGGCTGTAATTAAGTGATGAAAAGAACTAGGTGAGGTCATTATTCAGCTCCGATGGCGGAAGAAAGCCTCCCCATGACTAAGTGACACAGTATTTCTGCCCTTTTCTCCTTTGCTATCCTTCTTGCCCTCCGTGTCTTCAGTCCCAACAGCACTCTCCCTGCTACTCTGCATATTTAAGTGCCACACACAGGGAAACACATAATTGATATCAGATTGTGATTAAATATAAATCATCTAGAAGATTCGCTCGGACAAGTTTAAGTGCAAAAGACAGAAAAAGTACAAAGAAAAAAAATGAAGAATAAAAAGAGAAGCAAATGGTAATTAGAATTTAGTGTATGTGTTGATAAAACAACGACTCTGTCACCTTAGAGATGTCACATCCATTAAATGTTATCATCGGTAAATCAGTTATTCTGTGAGGGCTTAGGTCATCTGCTGTATAATGTGTTTAACAAATGCAGTACTGTGATTTATATCAGTCACCGTGCGAGAATAAAAGTGGAGCAAAACTAATTATTATTCAACCTTACAGTGATAGCTGCTCACAGTTTCCTCCCTTGAGATCATCATCAAAAATATACAAACGGTAAAAAAAAGGGGCAAACAACAAAGTTGTTTCTTACTGTTGCTAACCAGAACCTACTAAAAAAATAATCTCATCTGTTTGTATCATCAGGCCAACCCTTGATTGTACATGATAGCAGTATGAGAGGAATACCAGGGATCACTGGTAGGGTCATTGCATCACATCCCATATTGGAAATATTCAGACAGTGTTTACAAATGAGAACATTTCTATTAGGCAAAGAGTGAGCTCACGAGCAACCGGTAGAAGGACTGAAATCAAAGGAAGGAATGCAAGTAAACAAGCTTGCAGTGTGTAGGAGCACCACATAAACATTATCGATCTGCGTAAGGATGTAGAATGACTTAACCTGTTTAGGGAGAAAGTGAAGCAATGCCTGGAATGTATTCACTACGCACAATCAAATAATCGAGCTCCTCTGTAATATCGTGGGTCTGTTCTTCTGTGCAAGCTTATAGCAATTCATTGACTCACGAGAAGCAAAGACAAAAGACATTTACGACATGAAATTACAACCCAGTGCCAAAGAGTTGGAAACCTTTTTTAAATGGAACAAAACAAAACAGAATGCAATGATTTCCTAAAGCTATAAAGCGTACTGTACGTATTCCTAAAATATCACAGAAAACATATCAAACATTTAACTGAGAAAATGTGCCATTTAAGGAAAAATGTTAGCTCACTTTGAATGATGAACACATCTCAAAAAAGTCAAGACAGGGCCGTGTTTACAACTGTGTAGCATCGCCTCGTCTTTTAACAATACTCCAAAAACATCTGGGGACAGAGGAGACCAGCTGCTGGACTTTTGTGAGGGGAAAACTTTTCCATTCTTGTCAGTTACGATAGATACAGAACACAGTTTAGCATTTGCTTGCTGAAATATGCAAGGCCTTTCCTGAAAAACAAAGACATCATCTGGATGGGAGCTTTTGTTGCTATAAAACTTATATATACATTTCAGCATTGATGGTGCCTCTGCAGATGTGCAAGCTTCCAATTCCATAGGCACTGATGCTCTCCCATACCATCAGAAATGCAGGACTTTAAGCTGAGCCATAACAACAAGCTGGATGCATCCTCCTCTCTTCAGTCTAGAGGGTGTGGCATCCGTGTTTAAGAAAAAAAAATCAATCTGTCTGACCGCAGAACAGCTTTCCAGCTGATCCAGCTTTCTGGGTCATGTTCCTATATTGTTTTTCTTTGAGCAGCAGAGCTTTAACATACATTTGTGGATGGCACGGTGAATTGTGCTCACAGACAGTCATTTCTGGATGTATTTGTGAGCCTATCCAATATTGATTTTCAGCCGTGTCCCACACAGAGATTTGTCTAGACTATATTCACCTTTTGCTGATATTTGGTGATAATTATGGTGTTTTAGATGATGAAATATTCAAAGTCTTACACTGAGGAATATTATTGTAAAAGTATTGACCTTTTTTTTTTTTTAAAGGTTGGTGAAACCTATCCGCCTCCGTAACACCCAATCGTGTTCCTGATCTGATCCAATTAACCTGTTTCTTTTTATTACCACCTTTACTTTTACAGTCTTTTGTTGCCCCTTGTCCCAACCTTTTTAAGACATGTTGCCAACAAATTCAACACGTCCTTATTTTTTTCTTGAATAGGTACATTTCTCAGTTTAAATATATGACATGTTTTCCTTGTCCTATTTTGAGTAAAATATGGGTTTTTGAGATTTGCAATTCATTTGTGCTCTGTTTTTATTGACATTTTTCACAGCATCCCACCTTTTTTAGGTTATAAATGTCTGTAAATTTGACTAGCAGTGACTACTTGAAATAAAAGTTAGTGCTCCCGGCCTCATATCCCCCATTTTCATTCTTGTTATTGCCATCTCTCTCACCTTTTTGCATCATCCATTCAAAGCTTGCTAATATAAATATTTGACTAGGTCACAATTTCTTAACCATATAAGTCAGCTACCAGTGTCTCCTGACTCAAGTAGAAAATATAGGTCAGAATTTTTTTTTAAAACTGTCTCAGATATTGAATTTTACATATGATCTGGGAAACAATGAAAACCCTACCTTTCCTGTCCGGAAAGGACGTCGTGTCAGCAAGATGGATTCAGACTTCAAAGTTTCCCAAGTGTGAGAAGAGGAAAAGAGGAAATGAAGAGATTTTTCAGGGCTGTTCTCCCATCTCAGATTATGTTACGAAGCACAAAGAGGCTGTAATGTAGTTTTTGCGACTCGATAACCGTCTGCCCTTTTTGATTCCAGAATAGGATAATGAACCACGGTCTGCTACTGTATGGCTACATCCACAATCCAAATACTAAGACAAAAAAAATAACATGTGACCTTCTTTTCCTGCCAATTTTTTTTAACTCTACTTCTAAAGTTGCAGTTTTTCAGCTAAGGAGTGTCAGTGTATCAACCCTGTCTAAGTTTGCATTACCTCACAGCAGAGGTGTTAAATTGCGACTACGACACCAACTCTGCTCAGTCGTGTGTGTGTGCGTGTGTGTGTTTTTCACCCTGGCACTGGCACACACACAAAAACCTCCAGTCCAATGACTTCACACAGCACTAATCACTCTGTGGCCTGCTGGTCTTTGATGTCTCATTAAGTCAACGGGAAACAAGTGGAACAGTGAGTACCAGAGAGGAGAGAAAAATAACATTTAGCCTTTGCACCAGGACCAGGAGAAAAAAGTTCAACACTGTACAGACCCTGGGAGCCCTCCGGTGCCTCACTTTCCACAGGACCACCTAAAACAGCAGCTCTACAAACCCAGAAATCTCTGAGAAAAATCACAGGTTTTCTTTAATAGACAACGCCCTTACCATGTGCTCATCAAGTTCAGCCTCTCTCTGAGCAGCGAAGGTTCACGGCATTTTGCTGCAGCCGAGCCCGGACCGTACGCACAAATATTCAGTCATATTCGATCGTTGTTGTGCAGGATTTGCTCAGCCTGGGTCAATTGCCTTGCTTATTTACATTGCTCAGTGCGATGTGTGAAAATGACACTTGAATAAAGCAACGTTTCTTACATGTTACTTTAACAAGATAGTGCCATTATCTCATCCCTGCACTTCTTCTCTCTGCAAAATAGGACTGTATTTACACTGTGCAGATGGCTAATCTAATGCGGCTCTGCGCTCTCACCAAGCCAGCTCCAAGACTAACATTATGAAATGAGCGGCACAAATTACTATAAAAATAGAGGGCTGCTTTAAAATAAACCCAGTTGATTTTACATTCACTGAAATATTAGTTCATGTGAGCCCCCCCTCCACTTTTTTTCAACCACAGTCACTCTTTCTCCCTTTTCTCCACCTTTTCAGCAAAAAATCAAATATAAACAACTGACCAGAGTCCTTTTTTTTTTTGGTCTGGTGAATGACTGAGGTAATGTTTCCTTTTCTCAAAAATATCAAATGCTGCTCAAAGTCCACGCCCTGGTGGATAATGTGCACAACCTGCCTCACATGCAGAGTATTGTAGTAATAACGTAAGCAACATTCAAGTCTGCAGATGTTACAAAGACAGAAGAAAACCGTGTATGCAGAATTACGTGACACAGAGCAACAACCGAATGAAGTTTCTGCTGCAGGTTTAGACTCTTTCTTGCCCTTTTGTGCATTTTCGTTTTCTCCACCCAGCTCTCGTGTCCTTTATGTAGGTTAAATGTTGAAAAAGTCAGAACCATTCTTATCACAAAGACCTCTTTTCTGCAAGCGTGCGTCCCGCATTTGGCCATTCTATGAGGATGATTGTGAAACCTAGGCACACACTGCCGTACTTCGATCAACAGCTATGTTGTTAATCTAAGTGGCCTGGAAATGCAGAAAACCCTGCTGAAAAGTGAACAAATAATCAAGTAATTTCACTTTTTAGTTAATTCCAAAATAAAAAAGAGACTTTTGGAGGATAGGAATATTTGAGGAGACAAAAACAGAACTAGCACACAATACCACCCTAAAGCTAAAACCTACAGCTACACAGAAAAAGAGTGTGAGATAAAGAAATATCATCAGTGAGCCACAAAAAGAAACCAAGGCTATTTTAGGATAAAGAGTACGTTCATTTAGGCCACCATTTTGACACTATGTTCAGCTAATCAAAATCAGGTATTTGCCCAGGCCAACAGCTACCAGACACGGTTGACATGTGCTTGTTGCGCATTCAATTTTAGGAAAAAGTTGCAACCAGTGAATAGAGATGCAATGAGTGGGGAGTTATTTTGGGACGCAGAAAAGTTGAAAAACAAAATCAAATAAATTCATACTTTCCATTTTTGCCCTGCTGCAATGGATAAGAAAACCAGGGACCCAGACCATGACTAAAATGGAAGGGTATCAAATAACTGATCCATCTGCTTTACGAATGAAGCTTTGTGTGTTTGCATGTTGCTCAGCTACCAAAGTGCAGTGCCTACTACCTCTGAAAATGGTCATATTTTTGCGCAAAGAAAAAAAAACACTTTGCAGAGGTGCAGACACCACCGCCAACCCCCCCGGTCCCATTTGTTGTTCCGTCCCCTACTTCTTCTTGGTGGAAAATGTGCAAAAATAAATTTATGTGAACCATTGAAATTATGGCTTTTTGGACATCTTCTGGTTTTTTGACAAATGAAAGTGGTGGCGCCAAAGGAAATGGTGAAGGGAAGCAGGTTGTATTTCACTAAATGTCACTATTTTTGTGTAGTAACCTCAACATAACACTAACACAAATACACTTTCGGTGATGGAAATTTTAAACATGTAAAAGCTGTGGCTAAGATAACTTAATAATGGCCAAAGTCTGTGATAATTCAGTGATTTTTTTTACCATTTTTTTGTGGTTATGTGGTCCTTTCACAATACTTATTGTTAATTTCCATTCATTTTACAATACTTATAAGCTGTTCAGTCCAGGCTAATTTTGCAATACACTGGCAGTTTAGGAAGTACACTACAGAAAGAAAAAAATAATGTGACCCTTCAAGATGGCACTGTATCGCTCATTACTCTGCACCTAGTGCACGTGACCTCCGCTGCAGCCAATCCTCCTGGCGCTACTGGGTTAGGCTGTTTTTGCAGATTTTGAATGTACTTGTGGATGAATCTATGGTACTAATGATGAGTCTAGATGTGCTATATTCGAACCGTTCCATAGATGTGTGATTAATAGTGTGGCTTACCACATCCCATTTTTTAACACCTGTGACTCGTATAGTTGCCCCTCTGCCCTCTGCTTGCCTGTTTAACTATCTGGTTATCTTTTTTCCTTTCTGTCTTAATCTATCTATTCTGGTCTGCCTCTGTCTTTAAAGTAATTGCCAGTTGCATGGGTCCAGACTCTGCTATGGTAACAGCCGGAATAAAGCCCAGTGTTAAAATCATTATGGCGCCATCCTGATGAGACTCTCAGTGTTGCTTCCACTCGGGAGGCATTCCAGGTGCACTGCCACTCCCTTGGAAATGTTTAATTATAGCTGAATCTCCGTATGTAATTCAATTTGCTCCTATGTCACATTTCCCAGAAGCTCCCTGCTTTGTCATGGCTGACTGGGAATCATACGTATGTGGTGAGTGGAGTCGTTCTCACACATCAGAATACGTTTACAAAGTAATAACATTTACATGGCACGTGTGCGCCTGCTTTTCATGTTCTGGCCAACTTTAATTATGGCTTAGGTGTTAGCTGATAGACTTCAATCTTGATCTCAGACAGGGGTTCGTTGATTGAGCAGGGTCGTGACCAGTAGGATGCCAAAAAACTACTTCCCTGGCCAGGGATCGAACCACCAACCTTCCCATCAGCAGCTGACCTGCTCTACCTCCTGAGCTACAGCCACTCTAATGGGGACACCATAGCAGGAATTTTTGCCATTCCTACTCCAACCCAAAAGTTATTTGCGTCTCCTCCTGGGATCAACAAACCGCTGCAATATGGCGCTACTGACCAATAGAATGCAAGAAAGTGTACTAAAATAAGTGAAAAGAAATAAAAACAAACTTTAGGCTGCTTAAGTTGGCTGAAATTTTCATTTGTGTTAATCATCTGAATGGAGGACTCAAAGGTAGCTACATAGCTACGGCAATCTGAAAATTGACTTGAAGAATAACCTCCATTGATACAAATTTTAATTTGGTTTTATACTCCTCGGCACAACTTTCAACCTTCTTGAAACGGTGATGATATTTGGAATCCACAATCGAGATTCTCTATACAATGTATGCACTGCTGCACCACAATCAACCCAGTCTCACCGAAAGACTGGTTTTGACTAGAGATGGACCGATCCGA
>NW_024582366.1:4490250-4588362 GCF_018398535.1 Haplochromis burtoni | reverse complement strand
TATTACGTATCGGTATCGGTCCGATACTGACCTAAATTACTGGATCGGATATCGGAGAAAAATAAAAAATGTAATCCGATCCATTAAATATCACGAAAGCACCTCACAAAACTTGCAACACGCCGTAACTCACCTCAGAACGTTAGCACGTCGGAGCAGTATGCATCACGTGATAGAGCGGCTGTGGCATGCGGGACCTGTCGGTGGTCTGGATAGCATGTGGAGCTTCGCTAGCAACCCGGCATTTCATCTCCGACAAAGTTATCCCCGAGAGAAGTAAAGCAAGTGTGTAAGTCCATCTCTGAATGTTTGTAAAGCATTCCTGCGTTAAGCTTAACGAGCGACTGCCTCTCGCTCTCCGGCTGCTACTTCAATCATGAAACTGCTTAATGATCAGCTGATCGGCTTTTCTGTCGCGAGTCCGTGTCTCTTGTTTGCTTTTGGCCCACTTTGCACCAGAAAGAGGAAACCAGCGGCTGAACAACAGCAGCACGTTTAAGCTTGATCAGCTGTTGTTAGAATGTATTTAATATTACTTTCTACTCGAGGATCTTTTTCTACGTAGCTGACGCTGGTAACTGTGCAGGGGCGGATCTAGCAAAGTTTAGCCAGGGGGGCCGATAGGGCATTAACAGGGAAAAGGGGGCACAAAGACATACTTTTCTTTCTTATTCTCATTTAAAATGTCTAGCTTTTAATAAATAATTATCTGACACCCAAAGTTTTAATTTGATGTAAAATGAATAGAAGTCCATTACTGTATATAGTAACTATTAAGTCTAATATATATACCCTAGTAAGCTATAGTACTTTTACTTTGGGAAGGTACCATCTGTGCAGTCTGCAATTTTGTTGAAGAAAGATGTTGAATCTATTTAATATTTCTTGAAAAATAATTGATTTCTGTGCATTTTTTTTCGCACTGCATCAAATTAAGGTTGATTACGTCGATTAAGCATCATGAGGTGGAGCGTGAGGGGTGGTTCCCTATTTTTTATTTATTTATTTTTGTTGTTGCTGGGAGTTGGAACCCTATTAGTTAGGTTGCTTAATATTTACACTAAGTACTCTTTAAAATACCAGAATAGGGAGGATGGTGTAGGTTTAAGTTTATTAGATTGATCAGTATTGCTGAACTATGAAATATTTTTTTTGTATACAGGTATAACAGAATAGCTTTAGTGTAGTTGTTGTTTTAAACTTGAGTATGAACTTGCAGACTTGCAAAATGCAGCAAGATATTTAAAAAACAGTTTTGTTGGTTAAAAAACACTATATCGGATTCATATCGGTATCGGCAGATATCCAAATTTATGATATCGGTATCGGTATCGGACATAAAAAAGTGGTATCGTGCCATCTCTAGTTTTGACTACTAACCCTCACACCTGAAACATGACATGAAACCCGTTGCTGTGCATTTGCTCCACAATAATAAGCGATACTTTCCGGTTACCGATTGCTCTCTAGCAGTTAACGGCTGATCTACAGGTCCCTGTCAAAGCTCACTCCAGTGGAATGCACACTCAGATTTGTCTGCCCATAAAGTGGGAGCTTATTACAACATATATTTACACATCATTTATGCAAGCCAAAGATGGGATGTAGAAAAGTAAAAAAATACCATATTATTGTACTTAACTAGAAATACAAATATCTGTATTTTTTATTCTTATGCTTTCTACACAGGCTCATTACTTCACATTTAATGCATTTGAAGGACATTTTTATTGCCAATCACTACGCGCCTTCAAACATCAAACAGATTTAAACCTAAATAGAAGGAACAGTAGAGCTTCACAAACAGGAGAGGTTATTACCGTCTGTTAAAAAGAATTTGAGAATTAAATGCCACAGTAATGCTGAACAGATGGTAGAGATGCAGTTTAGTTTTCTAGACAAAGGGGAGTAGCAATTTTAATACATAAAAATATTAATTTCACAGTACTCGATACAGTTATAGATCCAGAGGGCAGATTCTTAATCATTAAACTATCTATACTTGATAAAAAGCTATGTATTGCAAGTGTATATGGTCCAAATGTTGATGATCCCTCATTCTTTCACGGTTTTTTCAGTGCACTCTCTGAACACTTAGATGGCACACTTGTTCTTGGAGGCGACCTCAACCTTGGACTAAATGAAGACATGGATAGGCTCAATACAGCAGGAACTCAGCGTAATTGGCAGTCCACAAATATAATCAAACAGTATATGAGCGACTTTGGTCTTTGCGATGCATGGCGCTCCCTTCACCCCACCAGTAAGGAATATACTTTTTTCTCACATGTCCATCACTCCTACTCTCGTCTGGATTATTTTTTGGTCAGCAGCTCACTGCTGAACGACATTTCAGACACTGAGATTCACCCTATAGCTGTCAGCGATCATGGTCCTGTATCTTTAACACTAATGCACAAGAATAATACTACGCCAAGAAAAAACTGGAGATTTAATATATCACTACTTAAAGATGAAGACTTTATTAAATATTTTAAAAAAGAGTGGACTTCATATTTGGACTATAATGACACTCCCGAAACATCAGCTTCTGTTCTATGGGAAGCAGGGAAAGCTGTGATGAGAGGTAAAATAATTTCTTTCTCATCACATAAAAAGAAAAAAGAAAACAAAAATATTCAGGAATTAGAAAAAAACATCAAATCACTAGAAGAAGCCTACGCGTCCCACCAAGATCAGGAAACATTGAACAAAATACGCAAAACAAAACTAGAATTAAATGAGATAATTGATAAAAAAACAAAATTCTTAGTACAAAGACTACGCCTACAAAATTATGATCCGATACCGATACCGATATCATAAATTTGGATATCTGCCGATACCGATATGAATCCGATATAGTGTTTTTTAATCAACAAAACTGTTTTTTAAATATCTTGCTGCATTTTGTATAAGTTCATACTCAAGTTTAAAACAACAACTACACTAAAGCTATTCTGTTATACCTGTATGCAAAAAAAAAAAAATTTCATAGTTCAGCAATACTGATCAATCTAATAAACTTAAACCTACACCATCCTCCCTATTCTGGTATTTTAAAGAGTACTTAGCGTAAATATTAAGCAACCTAACTAATAGGGTTCCAACTCCCAGCAACAACAAAAATAAATAAATAAAAAATAGGGAACCACCCCTCACGCTCCACCTCATGATGCTTAATCGACGTAATCAACCTTAATTTGATGCAGTGTGAAAAAAAATGCACAGAAATCAATTATTTTTCAAGAAATATTAAATAGATTCAACATCTTTCTTCAACAAAATTGCAGACTGCACAGATGGTACCTTCCCAAAGGAAAAAGTACTATAGCTTACTAGGGTATATTAGACTTAATAGTTACTATATACAGTAATTGACTTCTATTCATTTTACATCAAATTAAAACTTTGGGTGTCAGATAATTATTTATTAAAAGCTCGACATTTTAAATGAGAATAAGAAAGAAAAGTATGTCTTTGTGCCCCCTTTTCCCTGGTCATGCCCTATCGGCCCCCCTGGCTAAACTTTGCTAGATCCGCCCCTGCACAGTTACGTCAGCTACGTAGAAAAAGATCCTGGTGTAGAAAGTAATATTAAATACATTCTAACAACAGCTGATCAAGCTTAAACGTGCTGCTGTTGTTCAGCCGCTGGTTTCCTCTTTCTGGTGCAAAGTGGGCCAAAAACAAACAAGAGACGGACTCGCGACAGAAAAGCCGATCAGCTGATCATTAAGCAGTTTCATGATTGAAGTAGCAGCCGGAGAGCGAGAGGCAGTCGCTCGTTAAGCTTAACGCAGGAATGCTTTACAAACATTCAGAGATGGACTTACACACTTGCTTTACTTCTCTCGGGGATAACTTTGTCGGAGATTAAATGCCGGGTTGCTAGCGAAGCTCCAAATGCTATCCAGACCACCCCTGCATGCCACAGCCGCTCTATCACGTGATGCATACTGCTCCGACGTGCTAACGTTCTGAGGTGAGTTACGGCGTGTTGCAAGTTTTGTGAGGTGCTTTCAAAAAAAAAAAAAAGAGATGCAGTTTAACACTATTCCGATTATCTTCACTCAGAACATTTTTATTGAGAAATAAATGTTCTTAATTCACCATAAAACTGTATTTATTCTTGTAGCCTTCGTGATGACTCTTGTGAAACACGAGAAAGGATGATGTTGTTAGGCATACTTTAATAAAACAATATATTTTTAATATAATTTAACTGTATTCATAAAGAACCTCTAAACAATCATGCTGAAATGAAAACTTGGGATTAAAAAAAATTATATTTGCCAAAAAAATTCATTAACAGTCTAATATAATTAACATTACAGGATCAAAATTTACAGAGAACTTTCACATATGTGTGGCCTTTTGCTTTAGTTGGCTTAAAGATGCATTAGGACTGGGAGGAATAACCAAAACTACAACAAAAAAGAGTAACGGAGAACAACCTCCAGAGACAGGAAACGTGTGAAACATGGCTGCCGTAATTGCATGTTTAGTGTTTAAGCTGGGGCTCTTTGTTGGTGCCCATCAATAGTTTTTTAGTAGTCCCACTTCTTTTACTGCTTGTGACCCTTCCAGACCTCCTGGCGACACGTAACCCTGCCCCGCATCGAGGGAGGGCATTACATCAGCCTAACTCTAGGCGAAGTTCAGTGTGGATCTGTACGCTGAGTGAGGCTGACATCATGCTGGCCTTTCATCTGCCTGGTAGCAACATTGGCACAGCGTTCTTCCAACCGACTCCCCCCTCTCCTCATTCGTGTACTCCTCTCCCACCTGATTGCACTCTTCTGAGACTCGGAGGCTTCCATCTGTCAGCAATCATCTGCCCTTCAAACCAGGGACTGGGCTATTGTTCGCCAATGGGCCCCACCTGCCAGTAATCTTCCCTATAAGGCTTGTCCCGAATCAGGTCCACCATTTGTTTCCCCTTCGATGCTAATCACCTGTGTGTTGTGAAAGTCCCAGTTCCCAGTACATGTCAGGAGACACTGTGCCGCTGTTTTTCGGGGTGAGATCAAACAGCTTAATGATCTGGGACTGACTGAGCTGAACTGCCTCCAACTTGACCGACTGATCACAAAGATAGCTTCTAGACAGCAGAAATTGCAAAGTTGCAATCCTGTTTTTTATGTGTGCATTTTAGACACAGTAAAAGCTGACAGACTCCTGTTTCAATGTTGTTGTTTTTTTAATAAAATAACAGTAAATGTAGTCAACCATAAATTTTCATGCCCTCATATTATCAAGTGATTCTGTGAAAAGGAGCAATAATCACAGCTTTATCACAGTTCTGAGGTTTTATTGGGGAAATCTCTTAGCCCGCAGATGAATGCTGTTACACCGGTTTGAAATAAACCAAAGATTAACTGGAAATTTGAACTGTGTAACCGAGATTGTTATTTTCCAAGACACAAAACATCTGGCTCTCATGACAGGTGACGTTCCCGTAGGAAACACCAAAAAAAGTACCTGCAAGCGAGGTTTCGTCGTGAGACACTACATTAGGATCCAGCCACTCACAAACCGAAACTTTCTATTCAATGAGCTAATATCAAAATAATATTATATAAACTTAAATGTAGCTGCACTCACTTTACGAAAGCAAGCTTGAACTTCTTTTTTTTCTTTTTTTTAAAGGAAAAGCTATTAATAAAGCAGTCAAATTACTGCGGTGTGTTTCACACAGAGAAAAATAATGCGGCATGCAAAGAAGCACTTTTCACTTCACCCTAAAACCCACAGGTATTTGGGTTGGCTATCACGCTAGGCTGTAGAGGCACCAGCAGAACCATGCTCTTAAGGGCTACGACATTAGACAATTGTTTTAAGCCTTAAACTACGCTGTTTCCAAAGGGGGGGGGGGGTATGAACATTTGAAATAAATAGGCATTTCTCATTGTTTGTCTTTGATTATGTAGTATGTGTTGTTGGTCAGATTAGGCGGCCTAAAAACATGTACAGTTAACTCTTATCTTTGATTCCCAGATAATCTATTTTGAGGTGCATGCATCAACCTAGGTTTGTGGTCATGACTCAAGCCAAAGATGTTTTTATTCCATTTTGGCATAAATCACTCATTTTACAACTGCAAGCAGAAACGCCGAATAAAAATTTATAATTAACACACAATGCTCCTGATATGCATCTGTTTTTCTTTACCGGCTTTGCTCATTTCGCATACAAAGACATCGCTCTGCCTGCAAACCTTTAGGTAGAGTCCATAACTGAAGGTTTTCGCTTTCCCACAATTCACAATAAAAACCTACTTATTTATGTACTTTGATGAACACGGCCGGAGTGATTCCAAACAAGTAAATCCCCAAATAATGAGGAAAGTATATTCGTAAAACTCGCTAAGCATCTGGGAGCGGTTGTGTAGTATGAAGCATCATCAAGGAGTCTCTGGCATTATTCATCTACGTTGGAAACATGTTCTTTCCGATATCCAGAACAAAAACAAAACAAAACCAGTCTTTTGCCAGTACTACAGGCTCACTGGGAAACACCTCTATAAACAGATGCTCATGGAATTTAAATGGAAACATACCCAGTAACTGTTTGAAGACCTGCCCAGGACTCCCTTTCCTTGGGCACCGACACCTCACTGTTAAAAACCGTGACCAAAACGGTCACGGGGTTTTTACAGGTACAGAGGTTCTGATTTGGAAAGTGGCAAATGCCACAGCAAGGAAGGCAGTTTTTGAGAGGAAATTAACCTTGATTGCATTCAAATGTTTTGGTTAATGAATTCTAACAGCTTAACGTGTGTTTGCCTCCTTCTCGGAGAAATTAAGCAGGCTGAAAATATCCATAATAAAGTGGTGTCTGAATTTAATCAAGCTCTATTAATGCCCTCTTACACAGAATAACATGTGTAGTTATACTAGATAATCCCAGAGACTGAATACATGTTAATCAGATCAGTGGATACGATCTATATAAAGTTGCGTCTGGGAATTGAGATACATGTCAAACCAGGGGTGCCAAACATAAGGCCCAGGGGCCAAAATAAACCTGACAAGGACTCCAGAGTGGCTCACTTGATTACTTTGGAATATATAAAGGAGGTATATAAAATATAAACACACCCAGCACGCCCCTGCGGGCGGATTATCCTTCAAGTTCGGGTCCTCTACCAGAGGCCTGGGAGCTTGAGGGTCCTGCGCAGTATCTTAGCTGTTCCCAGGACTGCGCTCTTCTGGACAGAGATCTCCGATGTTATTCCCGGGATCTGCTGGAGCCACTCGCCTAGCTTGGGAGTCACCGCACCTAGTGCTCCGATTACCACGGGGACCACCGTTACCTTCACCCTCCACATCCTCTCGAGCTCTTCTCTGAGCCCTTGGTATTTCTCCAGCTTCTCGTGTTCCTTCTTCCTGATATTGCTGTCATTCGGAACCGCTACATCGATCACTACGGCCGTCTTCTTCTGTTTGTCTACCACCACTATGTCCGGTTGGTTAGCCACCACCATTTTGTCCGTCTGTATCTGGAAGTCCCACAGGATCTTAGCTCGGTCATTCTCCACCACCCTTGGGGGCATCTCCCATTTTGACCTCGGGACTTCCAGGATTATACTCGGCACAGATGTTCCTGTACACTATGCTGGCCACTTGGTTATGGCGTTCCATGTATGCCTTGCCTGCTAGCATCTTGCACCCTGCTGTTATGTGCTGGATTGTCTCTGGGGCATCTTTACACAGCCTGCACCTGGGGTCTTGCCTGGTGTGATAGACCCCAGCCTCTATGGATCTTGTGCTGAGCTGTTCTTGTGCTGCCATGATTAGCTGCTATGCTCTCGTGCTTGTCTTTCAGTCCAGCTTTGTCCAGCCACTGGTAGGATTTTGATATCAACCCTATTCGTGGACATCTCAGGCTGTCTTCCATTGATGGTTCCTCGTTCCCTCCCTCGGTTTCATTTTATTACTGCACTCGGTAGTTGGGGCGCATCTTCCTCAATGTATCTTGGATGATTCTTCTATTACTGTGGTGCTGACACTCAGTCCGGTCCTCCCAGCGTACTCATCTGATGGGGTAACCCTCATGCATGGTAAGGAGCTTTCTTGTCTTTATGTCAGTGGCTTCTATCTCCTCCTTTGGCCAGCCTATTACCCCAGCAGGGTACCTGATCACGGGCAGGGCGTACGTGTTGATGGCCCGGATCTTGTTCTTACCATTCAGCTGACTCCTCAGAACTTGCCTGACCCTCTGCAGGTACTTGGTGGTTGCAGCTTTTCTAGCGGCCCCTTCATGGTTCCCATTCGCCTGCGGGATCCCCAGGTACTTGTAACTGTCCTCTATGTCTGCAATGTTGCCTTCTGGTAGTTCTGGTATATATATATATGTATATAAGATTTTAGACTTAACTTCTTATGTTTCAAAGCTTTTCCTACTGACAAAAATCTCCACCAATCATATCACACCAAAGTGATTAAGTATTAGATAAACATTCAGGGTCGTGGTGGGCGCTGGAGCCTATCGCAGCTGTCTTAGGGTGAGAGGCAGGGTACACCCTGGACACTTCGCCAGTCTGTCGCAGGGCTAACACATAGAGACAGACAACCATTCGCACTCATATTCACTCCCGCATTCACACCTATGGACTATTTAGTGTTTCCAATTAACCTATCCCCACTAACTGCATGTTTTTGGACTGTGGGAGAAGTCCCTAGATAAATTTTATTTTACTGTCCACAGTTAAAATAAATAATAAATCAATAAAAAGTGTTGGTGAATTATTACAGGAGAGTCTGGACAAATCGCTTAGAGAATCTTTTCTGTAATTTTATACATTTATTTATTTGATCTGGCAGATTTCTTTCATTTGCTACAGCAGCATTTCACATAGAATCAAATTTAGAATAATCATATAGACAAACTGAAACACACTGTTCTTTTTTTCACATTAATTGGGATTAAACATGAATGTAAACATTTTAATACTGACAGAAAGGGGAGTTTCACTGGTTTGGCCTACTTAAGGTCAAAGTGAGATGTTCGTGTGTGTAAATTCAGTTTGACTTCCCTGTTTTAAACAGTATAGAAGGTCACAATAAATTAGATACACTAGAGACTCTTTTATTTAAGCAGATTTGTACCAGTTTTCTGTAAAATCAGTGGAATTTGACAATTATCAGACCCAGAATAGCACTCTTGAAGCAGTAAACAATACCTTGCTCAAGAGCAACTCTCAAATAAGTGCTGATGGAAAGGAAAGACAATCCCATTCCTACCTTCAGATTTATTTATCAGGTGGTGTTCATTTAATTTACCATAGAGCCAGAAGATCCTAAATCTGTCCTTAACATGTACGACTGTGATTTCTGTAGAATATTTTAAAATGAAAAACAAAAAACTGTCAGTGAAACTCAAAGAAAATCTCTTTTTCCCATTTACAAAATACGGTGCTTCGCAGATGTAAAGAACTCAGCATGAGTTTAACCACTCATTGACGTATAAGAGAAATACATTTACATTAAAAAAAAACTGTTTCAATAAGTCCAACACACTAAAATGGCACCTGCGTGCGTCATCCTAAGATGTGCTAATTCTCAGTCAACACTTTCTTTTAAGTAAGACATTGGCTATAACAATAGGCCCCACGGTTCCCAAGGAATTGGAGTGAGCAGATAACAAACACGTGCCTCTGAAAGCTTTGTCCTCTCCTCCAGTGTGTTTTTTTAAATGGCTGGATAATGAGTGTGAGGGTGGATCAACTTATTCATTGGCTTTATCATGACTTACCATGCTGCAATCTTAAAGATACACTTATCAAGGGGTTTGAGAAACCAAACCCCTGTAACAGAGTGTCACTGTTGTAAAATAAAAAAGCTCCCAAAATAGCAACACGTATTACAATTAGTTGCCAATAAGAAGCAAAAAAACTGGGGAAAAAAGCATGGCATTATAGTTAAGGTGTGCTTTCTCTGTTTTAAATGTTGTAATCGTCCAGTTCTTCATAAAGAAATAAGTTTTATGATGTAATGTTGGCATATATTTTCACTTTTGATATTTTCTTGCCCTTTTTTCCCTTTTAACGTCGCGCTATTTATACAAGTTGAACTTGCTCAAGAGGTTTTTTCTTTCTTTCTTTTTACCACACAGCCTCCCTCCAGTCTCAGGTTTTTCCATGTGTTTTGCTTAAATTTCCGACACATTTTATGGTTATCCTTAATGACCTGATTATTTGTCTTCCCATATCAAAAACAGATTTCAGCCCACCAAATTCTTTCCCATGGAAGCCAAAGGTTGATTCCATTAAAACTCCTTCTAATCTCCGATGGGATATTTAAAAAAGAAAATGCTGGTATCAATTAAAAAGCACTACAGACTTCACACCAAGGGGAATGTGCTTTGATGCAGCAGCTTGTGGAGATCTTGTAACCGGCACAGGTTTTATGTTAAGATGTCACGCTCTCAGAGTGAAAGTGAACGTGCCATCTTTTTATTTTTTCTGGAAATTCAAAGCATTTAAGGATAAACTGTTTTGGTATGTAATGAAACATTTCACCATGCTGGAAGCAGCAGGATGCAACTGTGTGTGTGTGTGTGTGTGTGTGTGTGTGTGTGTGTGTGTGTGTGTGTGTGTGTGTGTGTGTGTGTGTGTGTGTGCGCTATAAGTAACCAATAAAGAACCAAGCATTTCTGATATCCTCCATAAAAGACATCAATTAAAAGCATGATTCATTGTTTCCTCAGGGCCACTGTGGCCCATTAAAGACAAGGATGGAGACAAAAAGCCCTCCGCAGCTGGCAGGCAGCAAACCGATAAAACCGACATGGCAACAGAAGCCGATGTTTGAAAGCCACCAGTCGCGTAGCACCTCCAGCAGAGCTTTGCTGAAAGGTCAAAGATCAAAGTCTGCCAAGTTTTTTTCACATTATTCACTGCTGACAGGGAAATGAAGGAAATCCTAAACTGACTTTACCACAGGCATTCAGACTCAGAGATGGATAGGAGGTTATGTGAGTAGCCTGTGTTATTCCTACATGTGACTAACCAGCCTGTTTGATGAGTGAGTGGCTGCACAGCTTTGTGGCAGACAATTTAGAGGACCTGCTGCACATTACAGAGAGGTCCGTGACTCTGCTTAAGCAGCGTGTGTTCGACACTTGCCGTTAAGCATGGGAGGGAAACGCTAAGTGTTTCTGGTTCTGAGCAATTTGATTTCCATGCAAATTTCAGTCACTTGCATGCAAATCATGAGCACCCCCTTGAGTGAATTATAACAACTGTTCAAAGTGCAAACACAGTTAAACAGAAACCATTTGTGGGGGGAAATGGAATCCCCTGTTAAATGAACTAAACTGCTGACTCTATAATAAACAAATGGCAGGTAAGAGCCAAACATAACACGAAGGTGCTTGGAAAGGAGTGCAGCATTTACAACCAGAAGCTAGAGTCGTGTGTGTGCGTCTTTCTTTTTTTCTTTTCCCTTTTTCCATCTTGCATCTAAAGCAAGTGCCACTGGAACACGTAAATACAGAGCAGGGGAAGCTTCACAGATGTCACCAGATCTGGAGCTACAGGAAGGGAGAGATATTTTTCAGCACCAAACATGGAACATGGGACCCTAAATGAGCAAAGTGTAGTTGGATATTTTAGAGGACTTTAGAGGTAATGCAAAGCAAAATAATAGCAATCCTTCTAGAGTTTTCAGAATCTAAATGATGCCATCTTATCTGAAAAGGACTTGAAGAATAATAAAATAGATACAGAAAGTGAAATTTGGGGTTGAACAACATGAACCTGATAATTACACTCTACCTACACATGTCACCACATGTTAGTATACATGTCTAAAGGGTATGATACTTTAGATATTGTGGAGTTTAGATTAAGCAAATTATAGATTCAAAATTAAAGTAATCATAATTGCTCTAATATTGTTTCACTTGGAATAAGTTTTTTTTGTAACTGAAAGGAGCCGGTTGGTATCTGACCAGGATGCCTTCTGGGTGCCTCCCAAGTGAAGTGTTCCAGGATGAATGAATGAAATACATTCGATACGTGAATGGAATATATTGGCAGGTCTAATTTGATGACTACAGTTGATCGAGTAGCCGAACACATTGGGTATCAAATGAAAGCCATTTGCATTGATCCAAATTGTAGAAAGAGCTCAAAAATTGTAAAAAAAAAAAAAAACCAAAAAAAAAACAACCTTTATTTATTTTCAGACCAAGTGTTGGAAATGCACTGATGATCTGTAGCTCTGAAGGACTACACACTACGAAGTGCAGTACATGAATGTGCTGAGCTACAGACTTACTTAATGTTGCCATTCAGCAGCTACTTACTATATAATTTGGAAATCCAAAAGCAGTTCTTCATATGAAAATGTCAGCAGTAAACCTGAACAATAACCTCTCACTCTCTGCTCACACACAAAATATCCTCTAAAAATTTTGCTAAGTCTAAAAAAAAGATTCAACGAGTCTGTACAAGCAAAAGAAAAGGCCTGTAAATTGATTGATAAACAATACATATAAAAATCTGATTTTAAACAATAGCTAAACATTTACTATAATATCAAATAAATACTCTGTTTTCAATAAATACTACTATCCTGAAAGCCTGCTTGCACTCACGAGGATAGCATCCACAGGGACACTACCTGAGGATAAAATAAAGGCAGATTGGAAGCCTGACGAGAAATTTCCTACTTCTGAGGCTGTATGGAACAAATTACTGCGTGCTGTAATGCCCACAGATCATGAAGATATTCTAAGACTCAATGGCTTAATGAGGTTCTTGGATCACACACACACGATGCAGAGAAGCATGACGGACTGACCAATCTGCATCTTCCCTTTGTACTTCTGGTAACTCGACACAAAAATGACAACACACACGACCCAGACACACATAAACAGACATACAAATGACAGAAACAGAGGCAGTCTGTTTAAAAATGAGTAATTACTGCTGTAGCCCATAAGAAGATCTCTGTGAATCAGCACTAATTTTCCTATCAGCACTAATAATATGCCCAACAGTCTAGCCTCACTGAAGTTCTCCAGCAGTAAGTGGCTCAACATGCCTCCAATGGTTTGGTGTCTGAGGTCACATCCTTAAGGGAATTAAAGGCAGGCCCGTACACATTTAAATGCATTGATCTCACTTTGCCAACGGCAAGCTTACAGTGGTGTGGCAGAAAAGGCACACTGCTTCACAGTTTTCTTTTGTTTTTTGAGAAAGTGATCAGAAAAGTGTTTCGGGCCAGAGGTACAACATCTGCTGATGAAAGAAAGATGAAAGCACGTGCAAGATATGCCAGTATTAACTAGAATTAAAACCCATCATCTGAAAGCAATACGATTTTTCAGTCATATGGTAGTTAGTTTCTAATGTCCTCTACCAAGTGAGCTATTGCTTTGGAGATGTTAACACCTGGCTACAAAACATTTTCCTTTTTTTGGTGTACACTAGACAATATTTTACGTACTTGATTATTTCCTTAGACTTTATTTCGGATGCACTGTTCCATGTTTTTTGTTTTAAGTCAAAGCCTGGAGTAATGGTCCTTGCAGGAAGTTCTATGGTGAAAAATTGGTTCGACCACCAAAGTCATTGACACTTCTCTCTGAACAGATTACCTGACTGTAAAGCACTCTTTAACTAAGTGGTGGTGATTCACCACATTGCCACAGATTAA
This sequence comes from Haplochromis burtoni, assembly GCF_018398535.1. Classification (NCBI taxonomy): domain Eukaryota; kingdom Metazoa; phylum Chordata; class Actinopteri; order Cichliformes; family Cichlidae; genus Haplochromis; species Haplochromis burtoni. The sequence continues at coordinate 4,574,689 of NW_024582366.1, read as the reverse complement.
TTAAAGTTACAAGGACTTTTGTGATTTCTTTTTATGTGGTTTAGGGATTTTTCTGAAACGTGAAAAGTTCTACTACGTCATTCCCTACTTCCGCAAATTTCCTGTCCTCTCACGGCTGCATGTGCATTAGACACAAAGTAATTTGCGTGAATTGCTCTGTAATTAGGCCTATCTCTAATAAAGCTTCAGTAGGCGACAGCTGCGCTTCTTTCCAAAGCTACAAGCCGGCATATCCCTTGGAGACAATCGTTTTTCATGTCAGGTAATTAGAGCAATTGTAGAGCACATTGTACCTCATTACCTGCATGTCATTTAACGTAATGTTATTAGTTACAAACAGTCTGTAAAGGGAGCTATAGCATCTCACTGAGCCTACAACTTCAGTGTTCAGGCCAACAAATGAGAGCATGCCAGCTGCTCAGCAGACTTTGGTGCTCATGGTTTACCTCTGTCAGACGTTTTGACTTATATATATTGTATAATTTCATGCAGGCAGGCATTACAGAATAAAGATATGAACAAACAAATTGTCCACATCATTTGAATTGATGAAAGACAAGCCTGACGTAAGTCTTACAAGACTTGCCTGTAAGACTTACTCCAGGAAAGAGGTTATCTCCAGGTAAAATAGATGTGGATAGATGGAAAGGTGGGACTTCCACCCAAATCCAGCGTAGGTTGTAAACTCTGCTTAATTTACCAGTCACACATATGTACAACACTTAACTAAGACTACAAGATTAATGCCAGCCCATCAGGAGCTAAACTAGTATGTCACTTTGTGTGAGTGCTATACAAGCAGTACTGTGCGTGGCAACCAGAAAGATGGAGGGTTTCCTCCTACCAGTGCTTTGCACTCCTTTTGTGGTATTTAGTATTTTGGTTTGCATTCTTCCCTCACCTCTGGCAGCCTTAACCAGATGGATTTTTAATTATTTATCACGTATTAATTTTAATGATTGTGAATACGTGTATGCACATACCCCTCCCCAACTATGACAGACGGAGGGCCAACCTCATCTCATACATGTGTCATAACCGATCTGTGATATTTACGAATCAATCTAGAGTTTAGATTGATTAGCACTTGTGAAAAATAGGTTGCATATGCCGTGTTTCCTTGCGATTCTGATGTGCATCGAGACTTTTAACCTGAACTAGTGCCTAAAACTGTCACGCAGAATTTCCAGGCATCCTAATTGTACAAGTTTAAAACTAGATCCCTCACGGTGGTCCCTAGTGAGCAGCTCTATGAGGTCTAAATGTTGTTCAGTGAAGACTCGCAGCAGTCCTACCCTCCATTGAGCACAAATTGCCTGAAAAGTGCAGAGTCAGTAGCAAAACAAAAATAAAATCAGTCTTTTGAGCAAGCCAGCAGACGTCTCTCACACTTGCATAGATATCAGAGTGCACCACAAGTGAATTTGGATTGCTGCCAGCTCAGGACGGCTCTGTAAACTTATCATTTTGAGAGTGCTCGCAATCATCCTTAAATCTAAAGGGGTTTGCCATTACAGAGCCAGGAGGTCTTGTGACCATAATCTAGTGAGAAAAGACCCATGCCAGACTTCCCCCCTTTTTTTATCAGTAGGGTAATTTACTGTGAACTCTTGGTACTTGAGAGATATGACTGGTCAACACACTCTAAAAAATGAGTAGAAAATCAAGAAAGATGTAAAGAGGGTTCTTAGAAATGCAAATAAAATGAAGCTCCTGTGTTATATGTGGAGAGCCTCTTCACTAGTAAATGAACCATCTTCAGAGAATATCATACAGTAGATTTTTTTCCCTGAAAATGTAGAGGCACTTCTGGGTTGCTCTTAAAGGCAACTCACTGAATAATTCATTTTTACAGTGTATCCTCACTACTTACAAGACTGAAAAAACAAAACAAAACAAAAAACAAAGAGGGTATGGAAGTAGTTATTGAGTGTTTTCCTTTTCATTTCCAAGTACCCTTTCACACTATCACAATAGTTTTGAAATGCTGTATCGTTAAGAGGTCAGGGGTTCAAGACTGCTCTGATATAGCCTGGCAACCTGTCTAGGGTGTAGCCCTCACCCTATGACAAATGGGATAGGCTTCAGTCCCTCTGTGACCCTGAGTTGAATAAGGGCTTAAGACAATGTATGGATGGGCACAAGAGTGTTTCCACTTACCACTTTTTACTGTCATTTTATTTCTTATTAGGCTCATTCATCACCAAAGATCAGAATATTTGCTTTTTCTTTGGTATCTTACATAAAAAAAAGACCCATTTGTTTCACCACACATAGTTCAGCTTTTATACAGTGGCTTGCAAAAGTATTCGGCCCCCTTGAACTTTTCCACATTTTGTCTCATTACAGCCACAAACATGAATCAGTTTTATTGAAATTCCACGTGAAAGACCAACACAAAGTGGTGCACACGTGAGAAGTGGAACGAAAATCATACATGATTCCAAACATTTTTTACAAATAAATAACTGAAAAGTGGGGTGTGCGTAATTATTCAGCCCCCTGAGTCAATACTTTGTAGAACCACCTTTTGCTGCCAGTCTTTTAGGGTATGTCTCTACCAGCTTTGCATATCTAGAGACTGAAATCTTTGCCCATTCTTCTTTGCAAAACAGCTCCAGCTCAGTCAGATTAGATGGACAACGTTTGTGAACAGCAGTTTTCAGATCTTGCCACAGATTCTCGATTTGGATTTAGATCTGCACTCTGACTGGGCCGTTCTAACACATGGATATGTTTTGTTTTAAACCATTCCATTGTTGCCCTGGCTTTATGTTTAGGGTCGTTGTCCTGCTGGAAGGTGAACCTCCGCCCCAGTCTCAAGTCTTTTGCAGACTCCAAGAGGTTTTCTTCCAAGATTGCCCTGTATTTGGCTCCATCCATCTTCCCATCAACTCTGACCAGCTTCCCTGTCCCTGCTGAAGAGAAGCACCCCCAGAGCATGATGCTGCCACCACCATATTTGACAGTGGGGATGGTGTGTTCAGAGTGATGTGCAGCGTTTTGCATTTTGGCCAAAAAGTTCCATTTTGGTCTCATCTGACCAGAGCAGCTTCTTCCACATGTTTGCTGTGTCCCCCACATGGCTTGTGGCAAACTGCAAACGGGACTTCTTCATGGTTTTCTGTTAACAATGGCTTTCTTCTTGCCACTCTTCCATAAAGGCCAACTTTGTGCAGTGCACGACTAATAGTTGTCCTATGGACAGATTCCCCCACCTGAGCTGTAGATCTCTGCAGCTCGTCCAGAGTCACCATGGGCCTCTTGGCTGCATTTCTGATCAGCGCTCTCCTTGTTCGGCCTGTGAGTTTAGGTGGACGGCCTTGTCTTGGTAGGTTTACAGTTGTGCCATACTCCTTCCATTTCTGAATGATGCTTGAACAGTGCTCCGTGGGATGTTCAAGGCTTGGGAAATCTTTTTGTAGCCTAAGCCTGCTTTAAATTTCTCAATAACTTTATCCCTGACCTGTCTGGTGTGTTCTTTGGACTTCATGGTGTTGTTGCTCCCAATATTCTCTTAGACAACCTCTGAGGCCGTCACAGAGCAGCTGTATTTGTACTGACATTAGATTACACACAGGTGCACTCTATTTAGTCATTAGCACTCATCAGGCAACTTCTATGTGCAACTGACTGCACTCAGACCAAAGGGGGCTGAATAATTGCGCACACCCCACTTTTCAGTTATTTATTTGTAAAAAAATGTTTGGAATCATGTATGATTTTCGTTCCACTTCTCACGTGTGCACCACTTTGTGTTGGTCTTTCACGTGGAATTCCAATAAAATTGATTCATGTTTGTGGCTGTAATGTGAGAAAATGTGGAAAAGTTCAAGGGGGCCGAATACTTTTGCAAGCCACTGTATTGCATAGGATGGCTGTACTCTCATGACCTTTTTTAGCTACAGCTTTGCTGGGAACTTGCATTCCTTGCAAAATGTCTTTTGACAAACAAAGATTTTGAAAATGCTGATCTGTCTCTGTCGTCTTTGCTTTTTTGTCCATAACTCTTCTTTTGCCTAATTGACCCGTGACAGTCGTGCTGACGGTCTATTATAACTGTCTAATCATGACCAGCTGGCCCATAAATCAATCAGTAAGGGATTTATTAATTCCTTGTAATCCACTACTTGGTTTACCAACAGAAAGCCATTCTTAACACAATTCCTTTTTACAATGACTGTAGGTCTTTAAATCAAACAAAGCTGATCAGCAAGTTTACTAATTAATTGCACAGGGATTTCAGTTCCTTTTCAGCTGTATTTAACAGCAACTATAGTCAACAGCCAATGACCCATACCATGATTATTGGCGAGTACACCAACCACATTTTAGTAAACAATCTGCAACCCTATTCATCCATCCATCCATCCAGTTTGGGGTCACAGCAGACTGAAGCCTATTCCAGCTTTCAAAGGTCTCCCTGGACAGGTTGCCAGTCTATCACATGGATAACACAGAGAGACAGACAACCATTGATGCTCACATTCACACTTTAAGCCAATTGAGAAGCTAACTGAGTTTGACAAGCATGTCTTTGGATTGTGGGAGGAAGGCAGAGATCCTGGAGTGAACAGGCAGCTCCATACAGAAAGGAGCCAGATAACCAGGTGGTTTATACCCAGGATCTTCTTCTATGTTAAGCACTGCACCACTGTTGCGCCTACAGTAATTCACCATGTATTAAAAAAAAAAAAAGATAAAAAGAGGGAAGAGGGTAAAGCATACCTCAACATCCTTTCATGATCATGGAAGGCAGGAAGAGCAGCAGCTCTCATGGAGGGGTCAAGTTCCGCCTTCTCATTAAACCGGTATAAGAGGTTTCACTGACAAGAATCTAAAGAAATGTCAACATGCAAATAACTTTCTATGAATCCACTTTAAAATCTAGCAGGACAGGGCGACCCGAGAAACGCAGTTTTCAGCACAATTTTAATAGATCCAGATAATGGGATTTCCATTCACTGCCATGAACGTAGACATAAAAATAGTGAGTTGTTGAGTTAGCTCACTTGGGCAGATTGTTTTTGGAAACCCCGCTGAGAGTTAACTTCCTTGTATCAGAACATATAACATGAATTGTTAATCTGGCATGTAAATTGCAGACACATCTTTCCTGTGTTTTCTCAGTTGTTTCGTGTTTTAAGTCACAGCAGACACGTTGGATGTGATCACAACGCAGGACTAGCTGGCTAAGACACATGGTGATGTTTGCAGCTGGTCCTCTAACTTGTAAAGTACAGTTGAAATGTAGCTATTACAGTAGTCAAACACTTAGAGCAAAAATGACCTCATGCTCTAATTTAAAGCCTATATAAATAAATGACTTGTTAATAATATAGCAGTTGTTTATACTGTGATGGAGCCAACAACATGGCTGGTTACACGGTGAGTCTGTGGACATCATTTCAGCTCATGTTTGATGATATTTGAGGTCATTCTGCCCTCACATCCTAAAGGTCCTCACAGTTGAGAGACTGGAATACCGGCCATCGTGCATACCACTGACAAGGCTGTGACAAAGTGTTTTTCAACCACACACTCTCACTCATGCTTCCTTTTCTAATGACTGTGGGTCACTGAAAGTTGTGGTCCTTTTAGTGCAAAGCTCCACTCAGGCTTAAAGTAAAAATAGCACTCCAACCTTTCTTCCAGTTTTGTGGGGAAGGAAGCAGACAGGGTTCTCCTAATAGGAAGCACAGAGACTGTCGTCATGGGAGTACGAACAGGGAATTTGTGTCACAGTTCCCTTCCTGTTGGGCAGGCCAATAGCAGAACCTAAACCTCAAGATAAGAACTCCAAGCACCCTTAGCTCAACTTTACTGCTTCAGCCTAATGCAAAAACCATAGCACCTCACTAGCTGGAAATTAGCTTCCTTGTGGTGCCCGGGGCAACGAGCCATTTCTCGCCTACCCCTTGCATCAATAAATGACAGTAACGGAAGCTTCATGGGGAATTCCTGGAAGGGTCACCTCAGTCTGTTTTACATTACGGAAGTCTGTCATATTATAGCAGCTGACAACAGCTAAGGGAAGATGAGACAAATAAGAACGTGGGATTTCAAAACAAAGTGGGTCTACCCAAAGCCACATCTCCAGTGGTTCCATGGTGAGAGGGTTTGATTATCTCATAAGTTTATGTTTGCTGTAGGAGTACGCCACATCTTGAGCCGCACTAATGAGTCATTAGTTACTCAGTAGATGACAGGAATGGTAACCATAAACAGAGGCGCGCTGTTTGGGTTTGGCTGGTGCGTCGTGTTCCCTCATCAATGCTTCTATAAGTGTACACAATCCTTATTTGAGTTATCAGTTTATACAACTTTGACAGTCTTTCATGTGTTGAACAATGAGGCTGACAATAGCTGAAGAATAGTCTGAAAATATCGTTAAAGCAAACTGCCGCACATGCACTGCAGAACATGTGAGCCAACGTCATAAATCATTAATCTCCCAGTGACAGCATTGTTTTCTTTGTGATATTGTAACTATTTTAGCATGCAGATGTTTACTAAACAGAGGGGATGTGTCTTATAAAAACTACAGGTATAGTATCTCTCAATGTATTTTTTATGCACTCAGTGCTTGGTGCTCTGTGTGAAACTCCCTCTACACACTGGCTCATTCCCAGTGGAGCACATTACATCAGTCAGGGCTAATCTTGATTTTGTATAACCGGGGTTAATTCCACTTAGAGTTTGTGATGTAAAGCTGAAATCTGGAATTGAGATTCCAATGAGAGTGTCAACCATGAACAGAAGTCTCCAAGACTCAAGAATACAAACATAAAGAGCCAAAGCACATCCTCTCCCCAGCGGAAAGTCTGACCAGACACTCACTTTCGATTGGTTGCATAAAAGGCATTGAATCATGGTGCTTAATAAGTTGTACACTCATATACAAAGACTTATAGATACTGTAAGCACTTTGGGTACTGACAGCAGTCAGTATCTTTAGCTATCCCTCATTTATGTTATTTTTTTCCTTCAAGAAGTCGGCCTTTCTTGTCATGTTTTTTTTATTGTTCTGCAGCAGTAATTCTCCAGACTTTCTGAAGCTCTTTCAGAGTTTGTATTTAGAGATTGGCTGCTTTTTTGCTCAATTTCAGTGTAGGTTTTACAGCTGACTGACTAATTGATAGCTTAGTGAAGAAACAATTTTAAATCTTTCTGCAGCCTTTCTGTTACTAGGAACCTTTTGCAACAACACATAATTTCTTCCCATTTTTTTTTTTTTTGTTGACTCTCTAAAAATACCAAAAACAGTTTACCAAGCATAAGACAGTTTCTTTTGCACCAAAAGCTCACCCTAATGAGATATTAGCCAAAACAGTTTGCAGCGTGCCCTTAAAACATTGGTGGAAACTTGAGGACAAGTGGAGGACAAAAAGAGTTGGAGGCTTAAAACACTAAACACGTACATACAGATGAACAGGCTCTTAAATTTGTGTCCTTAAGAAAGTGGAAAACGAAAATCCAGCAACGACCTGATCCATCTGTTGTTCACTGAAATCACATCAGGGTGGCCATTCCTAAGGAAGGGAAACAGGGAGAAAAGGGTGATATATGCAAATTCACATAAGAACTGGACCGATAATCAGTGGCAATGCCATGGTCCAGGGTGTGTGGCTGGAATTTTCCATCAGGCTCCTGAGTCTTCCTGTCCTACAGCTTAAGCTCCATCTTGGAAATCACTCTGTGCCTCACCTGCCTGCCCTCCTGCCACCATCATCATCAGGAACCTCCAGACCTCAGGTCAGCCATCATTCTACACAATGTCCAGCTCACTCCAGATTCACGTTACCACTCTCTCATCGCTCACTCTCTCCACCTGCAAGTAAGAACAGTTATATAATACACTCCCCATCTTCAGAGCTCCACCTCCCTAACTCCAGTGTCCCCTCTCCACAGTGTGACTGCTTACCTGCCACGTTCCAGTCTGCATATCTGGCCCAATTCCCCCCTTTCTAGATCCACGTCCACCTAGCCACGTTAACTAGGCCTTGCCACATCAAATTCTATGTATTGTTGCCTTTGTCCTTGTCACGGTTTCAAGTTTGAATTTAACAAATAAACAGTGTAAAATGTTCTTCTGTCTCTGTTCCAGGTTCCTGCGCTTGAGTCCAGTTTTTGGTACCGACCTTTCGGTCTTGTGACAGACAACAGGTATTTTGGGTGTCTACAGCCATCTGTAAAACACAATGTGGAGAGTCTGTGGGAATCCATTTCAGCCAGTGGTCTCGTGGACCTTGTCAAAATTGGTGGAATTATAAATGCTTAAAATTACCACCAGATGGAAAGCATCTGATTGGCAAGGTTCATTTTCAGGATGACAGTGATCCCAAACACACTACCAGTGCAATAAAAGCATTTCTGGATACAAAAAAGAACTCAATCGAACAATATCAGTCACGGACTGGACTGGTCTCATCTTGAGAGAAAAGGTAAGACAAATCAGGCAACATCCAAAGAAGAGCTTTGAATGTCCTCCAGGAAGCCTGGAGAATTATTCCTGAAGACTACTTGTTTGAATAAATCGCTGTACCTAGTTCTCATTTATCAAGTAACATTTAAAGACAGGTGGGGTGGCACAAGAACTGTTTTGCACATTATTGTATGGAACTGGTCAAACTAGGTTGTGCATTTACTGCTGCAAATATAATGATTCGTGACTGATATTATATCAGATCAATTTTGGTAATCTAAAATAACAGTGACTAGATCTCATGCTAAAGATATAAATCAGCCAAATTGATGCGATAGATCAAAACCACAGTTAAGTGATTGTTTTAAAACAAGAGATTCATTTTATAGCCCAAAACAGTTCATCACATCGCACCAAAACCAACTATCTAAAGTTAGATTATGGCTCTGAACACAATGAAACACCAAAAAGCAGGGAGTCTGAATAAAGTTTTAAGTGGCTGGTTGCTCAGTCCGGCCTGCCATGTGTGTTTTAATACAAAGCTCTGAGGTCAAGAACAGCACACCTGGGACACAGCACACACACTGCTAGAGGAAGTGGTCGTATGCCAAAGAAAGCAATAGAAATTTCCAGCCTATTCCTATAACCTGCTGCGATCCTACCCTTTTCAAATCCTTTGGTTTTCAACAAAATGAAAATAATTTCCCTAATTTCACACTGAATTAAAAATGTGTACAGCATGTATGAGGTTTTATCACCCCTGCATATTACTTAATAGTGCAGTGCATGGTCATGTTCACTCTTTGCCTTTATATATGACAAAGACAATAGAAAACATCAGTTAATACAACATGGTATGCACAGAAAAAATCCATTAATACTTAACCTGTGTTTGTTGAAGTCAACAGATGGATGCAGGTGCAGTTTAGCCTTTTAGCCATAAACTCATTTAACTTTCCTGCTCTATATTATGCTCCCTACACCCTTCATCTGATGGATTTAGATTTTTTTTTTTTTAAGAGGAGTAAATCAACTTTGGATTTCTGTGGTGTTTTTGAATAATTGTGGGAACATTCATGTGCATCTAATAACATGCAGCATCTGATGTCTTAAAACAGAGGTCTCTCAGCACACCGGATACCGTGAAGCATGCGGTTGCTTGTTATATAACTTTTCAAAAATATTGTTTAAGTAAAGTCATCTCAAAAGGCAGAAACACTACGTAGCATCTGCTGTTTAGATCAAATAATATGTATCGTAATGATGTGATTTGCAAACCCTCCATTTCATTGCTTTTCCGATGCTCTGTGTCAAGCCACAGAAGGAGAAAGGGCTCCAAGTGAACATTGGCTATTATGGTGCATTTGCAGGGAGGGGAAGAAAGCATTTTGTCTCCTTGGCTTATCTCATAAAGTCAAAAATCACTACAGGCAGGTTTGTTAAAGCTACCCCCCATTCCATTAAAATATCTCATCTCTCATACAGATCCTATTGTCAGTAGTCCAGTTTGTTATTCCAGTGCCCGTGCCACTTTCCACACACATATATCTATTACAATGCAAACCCAGGTTAAACTCCAACCCCAAGTGTCCAATAAAATTACTATTCATATTTTTATAGCCTATCCAGCACATCGCTTTTAATGACAAATGTTTTATTTTATGGTCTGTTTGAAGTCCAGAGCCAGCAAAACTGTTATGTTCATGCAACAGATTTGTACATGCAACCCCCCCACATCACATCACAACCCCCTCACTCCCCTACATGCAGGGTTTTGCCAGTTCAACAGCACCAGGCTTTATTTCTTCATAGAAAATTCTGTAATGGAGAAAGTGTTGATATGGATTTACTTCTTCTCAAATGTGGTTCGTGTACATGACAGTCTGTATGACTATTTATGTGGTTTGACTTGTAAACATGCGGCCAAGCCCCAAAATGAAACAATATGTATACTGCACAAGGGTGGCGGTTTGGTTTGAGACAGTTAAACAGTCATCTGGAGTGAAGGACCAGTTGTACCTACAGTCCTGCAGGTGCTGCAGAACTCAGAGCACAGTCCAAGGTTTATTTTGATAGGGTTAAAACTCTTGAATGGAGACCCCAGACCAACAAAACCACCAGGGAAAATGTGACGCAGAGGTTGTCACTGTTGCATACTACGAGCTTATGAACTTGGGTTTACTTCAGCGCTCTTATACGTTTTTAACGTTTCTCTGTAAGATGCAAAGACTTGTTGGATCTCTTGATAAGACACCCTGATTTCTGTGTGTTTAAGTCAAATGCTAAAACAGTTAAATACAAAGACATTTTGCATCTATTGGTGAGCCAAAGAAGGGTTATTGCTCTCTGAATTAATATGACTCATATCGCAAGTGCTTTACTCAGAGAAGCTTATCTAAAGATGCAAAAACTTTAGTGAAGCAAACTGGGAAGAGTGAGAAAAGGGGTTATTCCTTTGGGTGGGGGTTATCAGGGAGGCCCCTGGTCTCCACCTACTCAACATTGTTAATGTTCCTGATGTGTAAGGATTTGGTGGAGTTTTTCCTGTCCTCTATCTTTCAAGAAAGGAAGCTGATTTGTTCTTACTCAGGCATTACTCAGGCCGTGATAAAGAGCCTCCATGCACCCAAAATATCAAACGGCCTTGGTTCATTGGTAGCTGAATTCTAGATGAGGGTCAGCACTGTGCAACTGTGCTGCTTCTAGGTCAAAAAATAGAGTTGATGTCTGAAGCTAAATGGAAATCAAATGACTTAAAATATATGACCTTACCAGATAAGAGTCATCAAACACAGGTATTGTTCTGAAACAAAACAATCATATCCTTGAAAGGAATGATTATGATACAATATCTAGCAAGAGAGTTTACCGTACAGGAAAATGCTCATGCTGACATTTCCCTCCATTATAATGCTGCATTTAGGATCTAACAGGAACACAGCCCGTGCCCTTTGTTTTCGGGAATTAAATCCTTAATACCACCGACAGTAAGAACACACCCTCTTATCTTAGATTCAGATGTTTACCTCGTCACTTTTCCGGAGGATTTGCAACCGCAGTGCAATTTCCTCTCGGTCATTTGTGAGGTGGCAGACAAACAACTGTCATCATTATTTTCTACACAACGTGCAGCAGCTCTTCAATTTGTCATGGTCCTGGGTCGAGCGACCCAGTGTTTGAGTTTTATGTATCTTTTGTATTCATTTGTGCCCTAGTTTAGTTCATCTAGTTTATTTTGAGGTTGCTGTTTAGTCCTTTGTTTCTTAGTGTTTGTCATCTCCTGTACGCAGTCTCCCTGGTTCGTGTGCCTACCTGTCATGCGTCATATCGGTGTGGTTATGTTCAGTTCAGGTCACGTCTAATCTCCATGTTTCCTGTTTTACTTTGGAAGTCTGTGTCTAATGTCAGTGTTTGTAGTTTCACTTTCCCTGTCCTGTCATTAGGTTCATGCGTATCAGCTGTTCCCCCCTCATGTGTTTCCACTTCCCTTGATCATCCCTCATGTGTATTTAGTCTCTGTGTTTCATTCAGTCTGTGTCGCGTCGTGTGTGTTCCCACCCTCCATGTCCTCACGGCCAGTCTTTACAGTCATCGTCATGGTTTTCTGAGTCTTCATAGCTTATCAGTATCTGCTTCCCAGTTTAGTTTAAGTTCAGTTTAGTCACGGTATTTCTGCTTTGTGTGAGATCTGTCATCAGCCATAATAAAGGCTCGCTTTCAGTTTAAGTTTACTCCGGTCTACTCTCTTGTGTTCGCACCTGGGTCCACCACACACACCACCGCACGGTCTGTCTCCTCAGATCGTGACACAATTGAGTTCTATTATTTGGTTACACAATTTAGGATGACTAATTGTGTGCATGTCATGTCTCACAGCTTAGAGACAAGTAGCAATGCTCTTTAACAAGTTTAACCAGCTTTATGTATATCAAGTGTTTACAGTATTCGAGCATTCGTGTGTCTTCAAATTTCTGCCTTTGTGGTTATTTTCCATTCAACATGCAGTTCTTCTGTATTAATATGCTTTGACCTACCAATATATCTGTAATTTCGTTCCATTAGTGCATTAATTAAATCATGAAAACTGATTTTTGACATTTGAGTTGACTGGATAATTATTATTTCACATTGAGGTGTGATGCCGTTGTGAAAACTGCCATCAAATGGTAAAATAAAAATAGTAAAGGCACCGTGTGGATAGTGAGCTTTTATAATCAATCATCTGTTTCAAAAATCAGGCTGTTTATTGTATACATATTTAATCCTGTATACTTTTTACCCAATAAAAACAGCAGATTTATAAGATTGTAGTGACCTGCTATAATGTAAGATTTGAAGGTGGTTGCACTAAAAAGAGACAGAAGGCTGAACTGGAGGTGACAGAGCTGAAGATGTTAAGATTTTCATTGGGAGAGACCAAAATAAACAGGATTATGAATGAGTACGTCAGAAGGACAGCTCAGGTTAAGCCGTTTACAGACAAAGGATGAGGTGGTTTAGACTTGAAATTGAGCTCATTCTTGATCTGATCCAATACCGATACCTTGACTATGGGTTGCTGCTGATACTTCGAACCAATCTAGTACCAGTGTTAAACTAATAATCTGTATCCCTCACTCAAAGGAAGAGCCTGAGAAGCATTCTCACATCAAGCTGGACTGAAGTAGCTATCCCATTAGGAAAGTGAAAGTACACAAGTGTCGCCAAGTGTTTTGACTCATGTCAGCTCATTTTGACCACAGTTTACACTTCAGTAAAACACTTTTGCACAACTGCACAACACTGTGACAAAAACAACAACAACAACGTGCACATAGAAGTTGTTGGTGTAGCTGCATGAAATACCCCCATACCGCTGCATTATTACAACTAACTGCTGTGGCATGATGACCATGAATTAACAAATTATCACTGATATCCAATCCAGTGATTTGGGTCAGTATCGGACCGATATGTGAGCCAAAACATCCCTAGTTTGGAGAGTTTGGGTTGGTGAGACAGAGGAGGATGGATAGGGTGAGATAGAGCCAGATGATCCTTAGTGCAAACCCTAGAGAGCAGCCAAAACAAAAAAGACGAAACACAACACACTACATTTAAAATTAAAGAGACAATTAACTAAAACAATGTTTCCCAGAGGTTGCTGTATTTGACTCATTTAACTTAATCCAAACAATCATAAGAATATTATATGGAATTAAATAATTTAAGGAGATAGCACAAAATAGCATTTTGTGCTGATCTAAAGTTGTTGTGAACTCCTATCCAGACAAACCTTGCTCAGTGCACTCACACATATATGCCACTCATGCAAGAATCACTACAGCCACGGTATATTTTGTGTGCGTGTGAGTGGGGGGTGAACATGAGTTTAATTGCAGGTTAGCACAGAGCCCTGAGTACGCCGCTGCCGCAGCTGCATAAAATCAGATACATGGAAACCCAAGCTGATACAAAACAGAAACGTCTTAACAGAACAACAAACAGCGGTGGTGGGTGTAAGTTGAGGGCGCCTATTCATGAGTGGAGAGCAACTCCAAATGGATCCACACGACCAAGTTTGAAGAAAAGTTGATCTTCAGCCAGTATGCTACAGAATTTGTGTTTTGTCCTGTACAGGGGGATTGTTACAGCATGCTAGTAGCAAAACAAAAGATCCATCTTGATTTGAGGCTTTGACGAGATGAGGATGAGAAATGGTGACAGGCTGACAAAACGTTGTTTTCTTTGCCTGAAGGTGTGCAGCATGTCGCCATTTAGACCAGCTTGATTTGATTTTCATTCGGAATTAGCCGTTAAGAGGAAGAAAGTTGTGCTTTCATTGGAATCATAGCTCATTGTAGACGCATTTGTCATTCAGGCTTCATCTATAAGACATGTGGCAATTACAAGCAATCAGGGCTCTGGTTAATCAGATGAAAGGCTCCACTGTTTATCATTAAATGCAGGGTATTCAATAATACTTTGTCACCATGGTTATTGTTTGATTAGAAAAGATCAGGGCTAGGGTAAAATGAGTCATTAAGATAGACACAGTTAGAGTTCAGGACATTGTGGTTCTGTAAAAAAAAATCTATTTCTCTACTCCTGATCATCATTCCACATTTTTCAGGTTTACAGTTCTAAACGTGTTTTATTTTAACCCAAATTTAGACAAGTTACACATAAAGTGGGTCTGTGAAAGACTTTGAAATACCTATACTTAACAAACAAACCTATACTCTACCCATATATTAGTTAAGCAAACCATTACAAATGCGTCTGAAAACGCTCCACGTCCACACGATTGTTTTCATTTGTTTTCACAGAGTTGTTCATTCACATTGAAATGGCCGAAAATGCTTACGTTCCAGTATTGCACAAGACGATTCGACCTGCCTCATTTCTGTCTGCCATTTATTTACTTTCCGGCTTTTTGAAACATCGTGGCAAAATGTCAAGGACAAAAAAACGAGTTTTTTAAATGGACTGACAATGAGGTGGAGTTGTTGCTGCGAGTAACACAAAAGTACAAAGCTGAAAAAGCGAGTGAGCATTAAAGAATTTGAAGAAAAGCTATCTGGAGCATGTACAGACTGATATTAATCTTTAATAGGACTGTCAAAATCGAGCGCAAACAAAACAACTGCTGTATAATGCCCTCCACTATCTTAGTTTAATTGGTCGTATGACTGCACCACATGACTAAAATGTGTCATCGTTTTCAAAAAGGCTCCAGGTTCGCTGTCCACACTGCGACACGAAAACTGCGTTTTCAAATGTATTCGCTTTGGAGAGCGTTTTCAAAAAGCTAAGTTTTCCTTGACCAAAAATGCTGTCGGACAGAAAAAGATGCGTTTTCAAAAGATAACGTATTAGTGTGGGCATGACCTTGGTCCACTTTGTCTGACCTCTGTTTTCAACCTGCTCCACTCTCAGCATCCTTTTTCGTCACACCGCGAAGGACTGAGACAGGTAACTGAAAAGACAGGGAAAAGTAATGAAGAACAACATTTACGAAATCTGCACGCCACAGTGTAGATCATGACATATATGAGTGTGAAACCATTAGATTAGAGCTTAAAGCGCATGAATATTGCTATACAATTGCTATTTCATTACGTGGTTGTGGATACAGCCATCTTACAGACCTTCATCAGCATTTCTTTTAAATCAGCCAAACTTTGTAGCTCTGGAATCAACCTTTGACATGCCAGATGGTGCACAGGAAGTGACGTTCATGTTTCTGAACATCAGCAGTGTTTTTTGTTTGAAAATGACAGAAGAAAATGGGAAGTTCTGTAGGACCAAAGCTCTGGAGTGCTATAGCCACCTATAGAATGGCATCAACAGAGTCCAAGGAAAATACATTACAGCACAGGCCACAATATTTGACTGGCAGGTGAACTCTGGTAAGTGCTGAGCCGGACTGCTACAGCAATGAATAGTTCACACCAAAGGTGCTGCCAGAACGTCAGAAATAATGATCTTGGGGTTTATCACTTGAACTTTAAACCAGCTGAGCATAAAGAGATTGCCAAAAGGAAGTGCATTTCTAACAGGATTTTGAATCATCACTGCTACCATAACCATGCGCTCATGAAAGCAGAGTTTAACTCCACAGTTTAGGTTTACACACATATGGTAGCATTTAAGCTCATACCAGTCGGGGTAGCCTCTTGTGGCTAGAACTTGTGGTAGTCACAGCAGTTTCACTGAAGTCATAATGCCAAGTATGGTTAGTGTCACTGCGAATGATTTGAACCTAACGGAGCCATCTCTTTGCAGAACGAGCGCTGAAGCCATCTGGTAAGCTGTATGGTTATGTGCTGGATGATGGTGAAGTCGGATTAGTCTAATATAATTGTCTGAGCAACAGTTTCCAAAGATGTTGAGCGCAGTTTGATGAGCTTTTTCCTGCTGTCGATATTCCTGTCTAAAGGCTGTGGTTCACCAAGGAGGGTGGGCCCAGAGAGTTCGATTTCTTTGCGACAGGCACTGAGTCAAGTGAAGTGATGCAGACTGGTGTATTCATCCAAGAGTGCGGTGGCTAACTACGTGATGATTTGCAGAGGCACACTAACATTTCCTTTCCTAATAGTCCCTTCTCAAATAAGACATTTATAGACTTTCTTTTCCAATAAGTTTTAAACCATTTTCAAAATAAAAATACCCATCCGCAGTGTTTCTAAAGACCCATAAAGTGGTAGAAAAGACCATCCACTCCCACATTTCATATGGAGTAGAAAAGTGATGGCCATACACTGTGATGTGAAAGATTTCACCAGTGTAAGAATCTGTGTAAATACAAGTTGAAAAGGCATCTAAAACAGAGAAACATCCGTAGCTTTTGTGGTTCTCACAGAAATAAAACTTTTTTTATTTGCTTCAATCAACGTCAAAAGATAAAAGTTTGTTGAACCTCTATATACACAAATCAAGTTAACCTGCACAGAGCCATTTCTAGTAAACACAGCTTTGCTTTTGTGGGTCACATGCACATATAAAGTTTGGGAATCACAACCATAAACTGCAGAAAAACAATGATATCACACATATGTGATATCACACAAACATGAGGGGCTTTTGTGAAGACCTGACGGTGTTTTACAAACTTTTCACCATGATGGTGAAATGTTTCACCCCAAAAAATCCAAAGTTGTGCAAGAAGTGTGGATGAGCCTTGATGACCGCAATTAAAACCGTCTGGGATGGCAAATTTTTTACAAGCTGGTTCCACACTTTTCAGTGGTGTTTCTGAAATGTGGCCTGATATCAGTGAGTACGTCTAGTACATGCAGTGGCAATTGCTTATTGTTTCAGGAGGTGGTTTGACTAATTGGATGACTACCATTTCTATGTAC
Source organism: Haplochromis burtoni (assembly GCF_018398535.1). Classification (NCBI taxonomy): domain Eukaryota; kingdom Metazoa; phylum Chordata; class Actinopteri; order Cichliformes; family Cichlidae; genus Haplochromis; species Haplochromis burtoni. Next base: position 4,557,421 of record NW_024582366.1, on the reverse strand, counting down.
TATAACCAATGGTGACACCTTAGAAACTCAAAATTGCCTAAAATTAACAAACTACCAGAATGTAGACTGTATCTTATAAACAGATGGTGTCACTCTCATTAAAGACAACCAGATTTACAGTAATCCTTTTTAAAACAGCAGGGGCCCAGAGTCAGGGTGCTTAACTAAAGGCCACATTAACACCAACGGTAAAGACTTCCTGGCAGTGTTGTTAGTTTCAATAAGACACACCTCGCAAATTCTTAAAGAAAAAAGGAATGGAAAGAGCAAAACAGAATTAAAGGTAATTAAACTCAACGGACAACAACACAAATGGCCGCAAGGGAAGTGGCTTGCTTTGAACGTGGAGTTTTGTTTGTACTTGGTTATTATTTTGTTATATACATATTTTTTTTCTCTCCGTGAACCTCCTTTCCTCTCTCTCTCTGACAGAGGCACACAGTCTAGCTATAGCTTGTTTTTTGCTTTGACTGTTTTTAATCTTTCTACCAAGCTCTTGCTCATACGGACTTACTAGATTTCTCCCAGTAATTATTGTCACGAGGCACCATAGGATGAGTGTTGTTGTAAATAAATGTGAATGAAATCGAGAGTTGTCATGTTTCTTGAATCCGAGGCCCTTGCCTCAAACCTCCAAATGCTCTCAGCTGCTAAACACAAAGTTTGTTTTGATGCTGTGTAGTGTTAATAGTTGACTCATGTGCCGACGTCTCAGCTGCAAAAAATGCTGCAGAGCCCTCGAACTCCCATTCGTTTAATTTTGTTTGTGTGGAAAGTCTTGGTGTCTCAAATTTCCACTTTCACATTCAAAGAACAAATGAGAAAATTTGTTCCAATATTAGACGGGCCCCATCTGAACTCTTTTATCGTCGTCTGCTTTTCATTCACACTTACGCTTGACTAAAAATGAAAAAGTCAGATAATGTGCTTGAGCATTGTTTAAGGATACAGTGCTACTTTCAAGGTCTCTTTTTGTTTTTTATTGTAAAGATATACAAGAATATGGATATAGTTACAAAAGTTACAAATGTTTCTCCACCCAAGAGAAGCACCTTATTTAGAAGATGGAGGAGTCAGTAAAATTCCATTAACTGTTTTGGTTAAGATGGGTGAGATTAATATAATGACTCTTCTTTGGCAAAAACATATTGGAAACAAAAGAGTGCCATCAGTGCACATGGACTTGCCGGCTTGAGCTGATTCGATTTTGGTCGCACCAAATGCAAAAATCAGTAAAACCGTTATATTACCCAGAACTTTCTATGGATTGTCTTCAAACTTCACAACAATGCACGAGGCCTTGGTGGGCATGAACACCTGAGTCAGCTGAGTGTTTTTTATTCACCACCACTATTTGCGCCCAAGGTCAAAGTTGAGCTTGAAAAAAAGATTTAAGAAACTGTATTGAGTAATCTATGAAAGCTCATAGGCATTTTTCCAGGACGACGCCCTATGTCACAATGAAGTTTTGCATAATCACACTACATGAATATATCTTAAAATGTCAAGTTTTTACAGCTTGTAGAAGCCAAAGTTTTAGTATGGGAGGTCCTAGGTCAAAGGTCATGGACACACGAATTAGGTAAAAGCTTTTTTTATGTTGACATCAGCATAAAACGCCAAAGCTTTAATGCTCTTGTTTGTAATTTTATAGTTAATATTTCTCTTTGTTTTCAGATGACAAAGTTTAAATAAACTTATTAAAGTCTCATTTCTTTGTCATTCATTTGTTTCATTTTCAAAGCGACCATATGTCCATCATCTCGTGCTTTCATAAATTCAAGTGTACCATCTTTTTCATTTGTTTGTTGCCAATAAATGAATAATTCGGTCATTTCATCTTCCACAGCAAGTTTTTTTCTCTTTTTTCTTTTTTCTCTTTACTAATGCCCTTCAAAATGGGTGTTGATGAAGAAAAGTCCAGAAACCCATTATCACTCTTAATTTGACAAAGCCTTTTATTCATTCCTACACTGCAGAAGCCTTTTGGGTGTTTCTCCCAACTCGAGGCACCACTATTGGGTTTCAAGCCCTTTATTTAGTTCAAATCAACATCCACACCCAGAACAAATGGTCTACCTCAGATGACTTTGAAAACAGATTACACAGGATGAGCCTCGGACTCCAACCGTGTCGCCTATAATCTTTGATAACGCTCCAAGTAGCCTCTTCATATCGTACGTAACAGCAGATCAAAAGTTTTCTTTTCATTTAGCTTTTCTTTTTTTCTTCTTTTTTTGCTGTAGGTCTCCTGTCCAGTCATCTTAGCAAATGAAATGAAAATAGAAATATAAAATGTATTAATGTGGTACTATAGGGGGGTTTACAATCGAGATTTTAAGTGAATACAAGACATATGACCTCTAATTTTTAGAAGAGCTAGTAATATCAAATGCATGAGTTAGCTAGTTAATTAGAGGCTCAGGTTTTTTGTTAAGCATTTCTCTCTAGATGCCAGTGCACTTCTTTGGCTTACACACTTTGTGTAGACTTAACTTTAAATTAAAAGGCTTGTATTGTGTACTTGTATCTGAACAATGGTGATTGTGCAAAAGTGTGCCGCTCCAAGGGGCTGTCAGTCAGACACAGAGAGAGAAGAGGAGGAACGCGGAGGAGGTGAAGAATCACCCTCAGGGAGGATACAGCGCGGCAGGAGACAACATGGTAAAGGCAGCAGGAACACTCCAAAAACGTGGCCGACTGCCAGGAGAAGTTTAGCGGCTCTCGGCTGACACAGCACTTTACTGTTACGGCCACACAAGCACACAAGCTCTCTCTGGTTGCGGCTTACACGGCTTTGCACTGAAATAGGCTCTTCCAGCCTTGTGCCTGTGCACTGCGCACACACATCAAGATCAGATGCAGTCAGACTTGAGACTATCCTTAAAAAAACCAAAATGTGCGCACTTGAACTATCTAAATAGAGCTTGTCAGGTACTATGCAAACAGCCAGTGTTAGACAGACAACACAAAAACCCTTATATGAATGTGTTGCATTCATATAAACATCCTCTTCCTTCTTAAGAGTCCATATATTGGATTGCAATTACCTGCCACACAAGTTCAAGCATATATGGCTCAACTCACTATGATTCTTTTGGTTTGTTTCAAAGTGTCATACCTTATACTAATACCTTGTATGTCATTTCTTCTGAGAGACATAAAAGGTATAAGCAAAAACAACAGCTTAGATAGCCGACAGAAGTCGACATTCAACAGGCCAACCCCGTGAAATGGTTTATGAGTTGCCAGGGTATGGTTGGATGGAAATTGCATGTATAGTATGAATTGTTTGTAGACTGTGATTGATTGATGATCTGGCAACTTTGGTAACAAAACTTTGATTAAGAAAGCAAAGAAAACTTAGGAATGGATAAAGATTACTGAAGAGTTCAAGGAGAAGTAGCAAAAGAAGAAGGGACCAGAAGATAACCTTAAATTACATCATTTCCTTAGGGATTATTAAAGTATTTTGATTCTGATTTTGATTAAAATTGATCAAAAACTGTAGAGTTGGCACATATGCAGGTTATCACAATGATTTATTTTGGTTTTTTCATATATAATGCAGTGAGTGACATCTGGAACACGTGGAGCTAGAAGCTGTCTGCTGATTCTGTGATTAGCATGTTGACCCCAGCAACTCCTGTAGTTAGCATTGTCCTATCACAGCAAGAGCGCTTTGGACTTTTTCCTGCACTGGATTTCCTCCCACAGTCCAAAAACATGCATGCTAGCTTGCCTGGTGATTCAGCAGGTGTGGAGCCAAGTGTGCAGTTTCTTTGTTAGTCTTTTGAAGGACTGTTGACGTGTCCATAGTGTACCCTGCCTTTTGCCCAATGGCAGGTGGGATCACTTCCAGCACCCTTGCCACCCAAAGATAGTTAAGTGATTATGAAAATGAATGGATGGAGTGATTACAGACACTTAACGCACTCAAATTTTGTAGAGTTGTTTTAAGACAACTCTAAAGTAAATACTAGCTTTCCAAGTAATTTATCACCAATATGACAATGCTGACAAGAGTTTTAAATGAGCCGTCAAAAATACATTCGACGTTTCCTAATACATTTTCCCTGGCTGCCTGAAGATCATATTTTCATTACCTTTTTTCAAATCATAATTGCAACATTAATAGCTTAAGGGTGAAAGCCCCTGCTTCTTAGCAGGAGCTTTCAGAGGATTTGGATGACTACACAGAAATTGTCAGTTTTTAAGCTCTGACTACAAAAGTTCAAAAGAATCACTTTTACCAAAGACCAGCATCGACAACATCAAAACATACAGCACTGTGCAAAAGTCTTAAACCACCTTTGATTTCTTTATGTTAGAAAATAGTTGTAGTGATTTATTGAAATGTGTAAACGTAGATGGAAATACACTATGTAAGGCAAAAACAGTTTGTGCAATTAGCTTGAGATTCACTATTTGGTTTGACTACCTTTATCCTTCTACAAGCGTTAATGCAAGCTCCTGTCAATTCTTTAATCGGTCCTCAGAAATAGTTCCACAGGCTTCTTCTCTCCAGGACATTCAAAGCTCTTCATTGGATGTTGGCTGCTTTTACTTCACTTCTCTCCCTCTCGAGATTTTCCCACACTGCTTTAATAATACTGAGGTCCGGGCACTGGGTGGGGAGGCCAATCCATGACGGTGTTTAATTGTATGTTTTTCTATCCAGGTGTGATTTTACTGCACTGGCAGTGGGTTTATGATCACTATGATTCTGAAAAATGAAGTTGCTAATCAAAGACTTTCCAGGTGATATTGCATGGTGGCTCAAAATCTGATGGCATGTTCTGTGTTCATAAGTCTATTAATTTTGACAAACAATGACACTGCACTGTGTTTTAGACATTCACTGTTGTATCTCTCCCGACCTTTGACATGGCTATTGATGATGATTTGCTTTTTCAATTCAGTCCTTGTGTAATTTGGCATACCTCAGCCTGTTTCCCTTAATTAAGAATGGCTTCTTGACATATTTCTACTGAGAGCATTTTTAATGAGGTTCCAGTGAACAATGCATGAATTGACAGAAAGAGCCCAAAGAATCTCTCAGGTTCTGTATCAAGTCTTTGCTGAATTTGTTAATTTGTTACAATTTCTTACAGACATGACTTTCACATGCTGTTCATCTATTGTGCATAGGTTTTTTTACACCCGCCACTTTTTTTTTTTTTCCTCCACTTGTCGAGTTTCCTCCATTTGTTTTAAGATCACTGTACATTACACACAGTGCTGACATGCACGGAGTTTTTCCCTAGTAGATCTTTGGGAATCACCTCGTTGGTGCCAAAAAAACAATTTAATACCTGCCAAAATCTGTTATCTGTTCATGTATTTAACTGAAGAAAAGCAAACAAATTATGTGTTTTGGAAGCGGGTGCTAATAACAAAATGCCTAAAAATTTAATTTAAAATTTGTTCTTTGCCAAGTTGTCTAATATGTGTACACTGGTTTAACCCTCGAGTTAGAAAATTAGATGAATGTTAAGTGGCTTAAAAGACCATTTTTTTAAAAAGCCCTTTCTCTGGTAAATAGTTGAGGACTGGACTGAAAATGAGTGAAAAAGCAGTGAATGTCCAAAGAAAAAAAGAGCAAGAGAGTCTGGTTCCTTGGAAACAGAATATAAAGAAATGAGGGGTGGCTCAAGACTTTTTCATATTGGTTACTTCATATTTATTTTTGATGGAAATTGTCCACAGTGGCAAGTTAGTGTATAGAGGACGAATAGAAGTGTCCTACTAGCCTATAACTTTAGAGTTCACGTAACCAAAGTTGCTGCAGACTAACCTCATTCTAAAGTGAACTCAGTCAAAGGTGATATGGTTTTCTTGCCAGTGAGGTAACGTAAGCTAATATTAGCTTGGAGAGACAAAGGAGAAATACTGTCACATAACTGGCTGATTACATGCCAAAGAAACCTGACTTCCACAGTGCTTAGAACTACCATCCGGTGATGTACTGTTTTAGGAAAGTCTACTTCCAGTGCTCCCTGCCAGCTGCTGGTACAGGGACAATAATTTTAGGGAAAGTGTCTCACAAATGTGAGGGCAGCTTCAGGTCATATCAAGAAAAGAGGTCTTGCTTTTACAATCACACATTCAGCATCGACTAAAATGTTTCCCTTCCGCTCCACTAGTATAATACTTATTTGCAGAACCTAATAATGATGATTCAGGGCGACAGGGTGATCTTGTGGTTACAGTGACCCACACATCATGTAAAGGACAAGGGTTCAATTGCACTAACAGCTGTACATCCTGGCCGAAAGCCCTCTGGTAAGATGGTGAAACTGCTCACTCAGTCACTGAAAGTCACTCTTAATATGACTGCTTGACACATGCTGGCGTGCCCTGAATTAAGTGTGAGCTTTTTAGCATTCTTACAGAAAATCTAAAATGTTGGTCCCTAAAGAAACATTGGGAATCACAGAGCTAAAAGAAATGCTGATAGAATTTATCACAACGCATTTGTTCACTAGTTGTAAATAGCACATCTCATTAGTGAGAATGGTACATTTTATACAATTGCTTAGTTAAGAAGTAGGTGAAGGGTGATGTGAAAGAAACTGGGATGGAGGGTGATGATGTCTCGGTGATAGGCCACACAGCTGAAGGTCGCAGTGGAGCATAATGAAACCAGACATGGTCTTGCCTGACATTTAATGTAAATGCTTTCACCTTTGTTTCTGAATAAGATGATGAATCCAATTAAAATCAGTATAATCAAACAATCACTTCTGGCTAGAATTGCAGTGTAGTTTACAATGTACCAAATAATGAAAAGAAAGTCCTGGAGCTACTTTGCAGATGTTAGGATTCATGCTCGAGCCATAAAGTTTTATTTTTACGACGATAAGTAGGATGTCCAAGTGGTCTGGCTGTTCTAATCTCCTGCAAGGCGCATGGTATGTAACTGCGGATGGGTATGTGTCTTGTCTAGTTATTAGTTCTGATAAAATGCTATGTGATAAATAACGTATCTCTAATATTATATCCTGTGTTTGTTGTCATTTACCCCTATGACATCTATAGGCTCCAGCTCCCTGCAACCCTGAACTGAAGAGAAAAAATGGGTGAATTGTTATGTGATGTTTCCAGGTCAAAGCGTCTTCTGCTTTAGATGAGGCTCTTTCTAACATGTCACAGTGATTCACCCTTCTGTGTTCATTTTAGGTTCTTCTTCATAAGCAAGTTAACAGATATTTTATATACAGCCTGTCATTTTAACAAAATATTCTGTGCCCTCTGGCCAAGAGTTTGTGATCTTTACCTTTTCACCATTAATCCAAATACAGGAGCAACATATGTTGCGAGGGATCGTGTCAGAAATTCTTGTTTTCTTGTATTTTCTTTGTCTCTGTTGCTCAGGAACAATCAGTGTTACAGCAAATATTTAAGCCTCATTTTACCGGTGCTAATTAGCGATAGCTTTGTAGCTAACTACAAGGTAACAGATAGTTATCTGGACACTAGGCCAGCTTCATTAACCTTACAAACATCACGGGTATTTAGTTCTCTGTCTCTGTATATCAAAAGCTAAAGAAGTGCTGCATGTTTTTTGTTTCTTTATTTTTTTTCTTAAAAATAAATACAGTCAGTACAGTCAGTATTTGTCCCCTTTCAGATTTGTTAATTTCACATATTTGTCACACAAAAATGTTTCAGATGTTTCAGTTCATCAAACAAATGTATTTTATTTCGTTTTCAAATAATGAATGAAGAACTAATGTGAAAAAAAAATTACCCCCTTGTTTTTTGGAAAGCTGAGTTCCCTTTCACTGACCACACTGGGGGCAATTTGGATAGGTTTGTTTCCTTAATGAATTAAATCATAATTTAAAAACTGCAATTTGTAATGACCCAAGTTATCTCTGTCTAATATTAAAATTTGTTTGATGATCTGAAACACAAGGAGGCAAATACTTTTTTTTTATTATTGTTTATTTTTTTATAACTTAACATCACTTAAAAAAAATGTTTTTTTAACTGTCATCATTATAAAGATGTCTGTAAACCCAAGGTATCCTAACAAAATAACTGATTTGCTTGTACCTTTGCTGAGCAATGTCTGGAGAATTTGTTTTTTAATTACATTTTTACATTTTCCATGTTTTATTTCCATGTGCCAATTCATGCAAAACAAAACACAAAGAAAATTAAAAGCCAGGAAGAACTTGATCAGCTTAAACTGTTCTCAAATCACAGTAATTTCTTTAAAGCAACAATGTAACAAATCAGGCCGATGTGTAACATTCTGAAAGAATTAACTATAAGACACCATTTTGAGCCTTTAAATTATTTTAAAGCTTTAAAATTGTGTCTTATTTTAAAACTTTAAAAATTGCTTAATGAGAGTGATATAAGAGCAGCATCCCAGGAGATTTTGAAAGACTGTTTGATTGAAGTAATACCTTAAGAAAGGCATGTACGAGCAGATATACTGACTCAGCTATAGCAAAATAAACAGAGATCATATCTGTTTTTACTTCCAAGCGATTTCTGCAAGTCAGAATATGCAGGAACCTAGATTGGCAGATGTTGCGCAACAAGGTAATCATTACTGTACTGATCTTACACATCAAAAGCCAAGCAAAGAGTGGGGAATAGATTTTTTTTAAGATGCAAGATTGATATCTACCTGTTATCATCGCGCCAGCAAAATGCCACATTTTAATTTCAAGGCCTAGGGGTCCTGCAAAGGAGAAAAAAAATATATATAAAAAGTAATGATAACAAGAGTGGAGTCTGGAAGCAGTTCAAAGGATGCTGGCACTTTTTTAGTGTGTTATTTAAAGCAAACAATAAGTTAGTGTTCATATGCCCATGGAAGAGTTTACGTGAGGCTAAAAGTAACCAACAATAGCCACAGTCAAAAGCTGGTAATTAGTTATAGCATGTTAGCTACTGTTTACATATTTAAACTGTTTGGATAGCAAGTGCCTGTGTTATTAGGAGAGAAAACCATTGTATGTTTTTGGTACAGTGACGAAAGCTTTGAAGTGGGTAAATGCTGTATTGCCAGTATTTGCTGAAACACACACACATATGACTAAGTACCATTGCACCTTGAACACACAATCATGCACTGTATTTATAAGCAACACCAAAACATGGGAACTGCTCATGAAAGAAGAAGCATGATGTATAAGTTGGCCGATAACAAATGTCAACTTTTGGAACTCCACCCACTGATTGATTTGTGCGTTTTGATTATCTGTTTGGTGTTTTATTAACAAATCCTTCAGATTAGCTGGTAATGAAACAAAGATGAATCACGAAAGGAATGAAAAGGAAATGTGGACGGGAAATGTGAGGTGGGCCAACGCCCTTCAGGACTTTATGGTCATTACTAGTCCCTAATTTGATTCTGCCTTACGGAACAATCAGGACCAGGCTTGACTCTAAGGATGGCGGCTAAGGCCTAGCCAAAGCAAAAGGTCGTCTGCATAGCAACAGGGAGACCGTGCAAAAACAAGCTCACCCAGACCCCTCACAGACCAGCTGACACATCGAGAGGAAAGAGATGTAAAAATTATTCTCCAGTTTCTTGAACAGATCAGACAATAAAGGGGTCTATATAAAAATACAGTATGTTAATCTTCTAGCGTTAACAGCTCTAACTTGTTAGAACATGATGGAAACCAAACTAAGCAAAATCATGAGACACAGTGTCTTTGAGAGAGATGGCAAAGAACTGATGCTCACTGTGGCAAAGCCTGAGAGATGTTGCAGATTTCTGCCACAGTAGAGATGGGAGAAACGACACATCAGTGCAACTTCATGACATTTAAAAGAGCTATGAAATATGTTATGCTGACAATGTTTCTCATCAGTACCCTGGCCAGTTTAACAGCTTTTCCATGAAAATGGTTTTGCAGTATACCCTAGCTGCTGGAGGTGCAGGGATTGAATGTGGGCAAAGCACCATAAACTGCTAAACTCGGGATCCCAGTATGGTGATAAACCTTGGTGTGCTTCACTCCTTCCTACCGTAAAAGCCTGGTTAGGGTGTCACACCCAGCCAGACAAAGACGGTGCTCTGCCCCTTCTCAAGCAATTATAGTACCTCCATTCAGACAAACCTTTTTTTCATCGTATATTATACTACTGGTGTTTTTGACAGTGCTTGCAAAAGTAATTTTAACCAAAGATAGCTTGTATATGGCAGAGTTCAGATTCCTTTTACTTTTTCATAAATACCTCATACAGCATAAAGTTTGATCATCTTTAAGATATTTTCAGACCTGATATGATTGCACTTGAGGGCAATTACACTGATTTGATTTAACAGAAAATTGTGGTCAGAAGTTTGTCTACACTCAACATGGGCATGAGTGTATCACCATAATTTGGGGCTTTTAATGGTTTCTTTTGAACTGTTCTTTTTCCAGGGTGAAGTGATTGTACGGCCATCTAGTAATGACTTTAAAAAGCAAGAACTGTGTGCACAAGTTTGACACAAAGTCAAAAGTATATATACAGACTCACATTTACACACATACTCCCACTAATATTTGATTAAATCCCCCTTAGCAAGTTGCACCTCAACCTTGTAATAGCAATCGACAAGCTTCTAGCATAATTCTATTGTCGTTCATCTGTAGCGAAGCTGTTCCACCGCTGTGTCCCTCAGCTGTTGTCCATGTTCTGGAGGCGGCCGTGAAATTTGTAAAGCAACTGATATGAATCAATGAGAATGTAAAGCTCACTTCTGACTAATGGAAGCAATGCTGGGGTGAGTTGTTGAGGATATCCTGAACTTTGTTCTCGGTAAGGGCTGCTGTTTCTGTCACTGTTAGCTGCTGTTAGCCTCTGTTAGCTGCTGATTTTGCTGTTGTTAGCTGGCTTTAGTGCAACTTTCTTTGAAGAGAATCTAACATTTAATAAACATTTGATAAACTCTCACACGATATGAGAATGTGATCAACCTGTTTATCATGGGGAAAGTAATGCATTTTTTTAGGACACTCAAGCCCAATGTTTCCTCTAATTTTTCATGTGTCTGAGCAAACGCACAAACTCCCTGAGCGGTCCCTTGGACCACTGTGAGCAACAGCAGACATGTGCACTGTCGTCACGCCAGCATCGAATCCATCCAAGTTACACGGGTTTATTAAAATAAGCAAATTACAGCATTTACATTTATGTTAGACCACCTTTAATTAACTGCTTTAGCCCACTTACAATGAAAATTAAAAACAAAAATCCTGTTCATGACCTGTGTAGTATGTTAGCACTATTGGAAGTAAAAAATAACTTGAACTCCAATTTTGAAAACACAACTTTCTTTTTTTTTGTTATAAAGCTCTGACTTGTATTATTAGTCTGTGGTCTGGGAGAGAGTCCTGTAACTCTCTGTCTGCAAAATACAGTATATAATGACCAATGTTGGACAATTAATTATATAGTTACTTCTTCAAAAAAGTAACTGAGTTATGCAAACAACAAAGTTTTTTGCAGCTGTTTACCTAAAAATGCAGCCAAGGTGTTTGTTTTTTTAATAAACATTTAAAACTATTTACAGAACAATCAACTGTTCAGCATCAAATCTGATGCCACACAAATCATTTGTGCCACTCCAAAAAATAATTTCTGTCCACTATGAGATAAAGGAGAACAACAGCCTGATACCTGCAGGCCTGACAACACAAGATGTATCACTCCTGTAGCACCTGTAACATTCAGCAGTCGCCTCATTGTTCTGACACACACAACAAAACTATTGACTACACTACACACTAACTACACAAGATTTGCGCTAAATGTCGCAAATCTCTCACATCTCAAAACACCGCTGTCACTCCTAAAACTTCCTCCACCCTAAACAACTAAATGCCATGTTGCCATATCATTTTTTGATTGGTCCGCATGGTAAATTTTTCAACCAATAGGAAAGGGTGGGGGGTTTTTTGGTTTTGGTTTTGCTCACAGGCGGAGAGTGAGCGTTTTCCTTATAAAACGCCGTTTTTACCGTTTCTTCAGGAAGAAAACCAAACATTGCATATATTGTTATCATAACTCTGGTTTTACATGGCCTATCAACAAAATTGAAAAAACTGGTATAAAGTCCACACTTTTTCCGTCAATTGTTCCGTCTGTCCTGCTCACATCTCCAATGGTTGTACACATTGCCATTAACGTGGCTTCACTCCACAGCCGCTTTGCTAGCTAAAACACCGGTGTTGGCACATAAGGACGCTGTCATAGCCTGTCAGCGTCGTTGATTATCTGTGCGCAGAGACCGTGCCAGCAGTGCGCAATTGCGCACGCGTGCAGCTTAGAGGGAACATTGCTCAAGCCTAACATTAGCTGGCATAACGTTAGCTTGTAACCAGCTGTTGCTGTTGTTTAGCTCATTCATTGTCAGCTGTCTGAAAACAAGAAGGCCACATGTCTAATCTGCTGAAAATAAGCAAGTGGGACAATATTTGGAATATATATAAGCATTTCTATCCACATTTTCATATAACAGAGCCCTGACCTCTGTTCAGGAGATACTTTGCCTGTAAAAATTCGTTTAACTACTGTTGAATTGAGAAAGAAACTTTATAAATTAACAATATGAATTCAGTGACCTTCAAATGCCTTTGCTTCTGGATCAGCTATTAATTTACCTCAAGGCAGAATTAAATACCAAAACCTCAGTTTAGTAAAGTCGACCGTGTTGTTTTTCGGTCACTGAAATAAGTCATTTTTTTTCTGGTGCTATGCAACATTAAATATGTTGTAACTTTACTTGCAAGTGCTTTGATTCTACTTATTGATTTTGGGGATTTAATTATAATTCTTGGGATTTTTAACATATATAGTGCTTATGGCTAATCTGGATATGGAAAAACTGATGATTCAGTTCCAGTCAGACATAATGTTCAAAACTGTTCAAAAGGGTATCCAAAGGTCACGGCGCAACTCACTCATGGCCAGTATAGTCCGTGACCAGGGGTTGAGAGAAGATTGTTTAACACTGTTTGACGGCAGTCTGAGTATGCCTTTAATGTGGCAGGTCAGACACCCTTTCCCAGCTCTTGGGTTACTGTCTTCCTATCCGCTCTCATTTTAGGCTCAGCTATAGAGTACTGGATGAAAAAGATCTTTATTGAATTAGCTTCTGACTGTAAAGTTAACTGCCGTCAGACTAGGAACTTTTTCTCAGGTCTTTGGCCAACAGCTTTCTCTTGATGGATAAGGATCGCAGACCTCACTGCCTTCTCTTTTCAGCAGTATACAGTCATTCAAGGGTCGGTCATGTAATTAAATAAAATATACAAGATCAAACAAGATTATATCTAGCAGGTCATACATATGCACTTTAAATGAACAGTGAGGCAAAGCAAGTTTATAAGCCAGATCCAGACTCCTAAACACACTGAATGTGTTGTGTTCACCAAGGCATTCACACTTACTCTTCCAAAGAACACAGAAGTCACTCTAGATGCAAATCAGACACATACTGTAAATATAAAGAGCCTGTATTTTGATCTACATTATATTTCTCATTATAGACTTGTGTGGCCTCTGCGCACGTCTATCTAACTTGACGTCAGAGATCACCAACTGAATAGACGACACATGAAAGGTAGGAGCAAAGGTTATTTTGAAAACCCCACTGCCAGACTGGCTTTGGTTTGTCTGACTTGGGCTGGACCTCACATGGTCACCACGTCACTTGTCAAATGTTTCATCTGGTTTGAAATTGGTCTGGTGTGCAAGTGGCTATAACAGCTCCAAGCTGCAGTTAGACTTGTAAATGCAGGTTTCAGTGAAAAGCAAAGCCATAATGGCACCTCATTTCCAGTCAGCCAGAACATTCTCTCACTTTTCCAGCTGAGTTTTTCACTGGAATCTGGCAATCTAGGCTAACATGGAAAGAAGTTCAGTGGTATGATCGATGAAAAGCAAAAACAAGCTCTTTGGCTTTTGACATATTTGTACAGAGAACATATATCTGAGAACTGAGGACTTACAAGAAATATGTAATTTTTTACAGCATATAACAAGGAAAATCCATACTGATAAATCTCTGCGAAACCCATGAAATCCAGCTGTATCAGGGGCTACCGCAAGGTAATCTATGCTAATGCCCGTTTTATCTGCAGGTCTTAAGTAAATGCTTTTCACTCAGTTTGTGGATACTGATCAGCACACCCAAGTTATACATCAGCAATCCACATACTTGATCCCTTCAGCTTTTTTAAGATTCCATCATACACAAGTGTTGTTCTCTGCAGTAGCAGCCACAAAGCTTAGGTTATTGTTTAAGGATATGTATGCCAAAATGGCCACCGATAGGTAATTAAACCAGCTGCCAGATTCTGGACCATTAAAGCAAAAACGTCAAACTAGGATTGACGTAAGACTTTCAGTATTTAATTTTTTAATAAATACTGTAAAAGAGCAAATTACTAGTTTTCGAAGTTCATTTTGCAAATTGAAATAATTACAGCGTCGTTTTGGGCCAAGTTTACGCAGAAACCTTTAACATCTCAGCAAATGCATTATTAATAATAGGACTGGCACAATAATCAAATATAAATGCTAATCTTTTCTGTAGATTTCCCTTTTGACACTAATGAGGTTATTCTACTGTTGCCCTAGCATTTTTAAAACAGAGGACAGAATGGTTTGTGAAAGCTTTTATGGAGTCTGATAGGCTTTTATACTCATTTTCTTATTTTATTCAACCTTTATTTATATAGGATTTATTTATCCCATTGACACCTGTTCATTGACCTATGGCTTTGAAAATGGCCATTAAGTAATTTCTGCACATACATCTGGACATTATGGAGGAGAATTAGGGCCGCTGAAAAAGAAGTACTTTGGAGGTATGACATTTCTGTTCAGGATTCTGGGAGCAAAAGTTTGAATTCTGACTTTAATAAAGTAAGACTTCAAACTTTATTCTTACATTAGTTTATGAGCATACCTGTCATTCTATTATCCTGTGAAATCACTGGGAAATTGTGCAGTTTGAGTCTTTTTTTTTTTTGCCTGTCCCATTTGGTTCTTTAGCCGTCAGAATTGTTGTCTGAAGACCAACAAGGATACCCAATGGATTTATTTGCCAAATGGATCATCGTGGCATTGCCGTATTGGTCCATTTGATCGACCTTTGTTTTTATTATTTATTTTATTTTATTTTCAGTTGTTACAGACGGGACAGACATGAGTGAGGGATAGGAAAGGGAGAAAGAAAGAGGAAGGAAAAGAAAAACAGAAGGGGAGAGGGACAGTGAGAAAGGGGGGGAGAAAAAAAAATCTCCTGGATCACCTGTTGAGAGAAAAAGAATAGAAAACAAGCAAAAAAACCCAAAGCAACATACTAAACACAACACCATCGCATTAATCTAGCTAAGTGTAAACAGCAGTAAATACTAAATATTCAATGTTGTTGTGCAGCACGCAGGACAGACAGCGCACAATGTGCTTTGAAGTAGCAGCCAAGAAAGGTGTAATTTAAGTCTACGAGCAGTGAACACCCGTGTGCACACCTGTGTGGATCAGCGCGCTTGTATTCAAATGGTTTCCACATGTAATGGTCTGCAAGAGGATGTAGCGAGCCATAGCCCCGTCCCCCAGGGCATGAAGCAGGCATGGAGGAGATCCAGGCCCCAGACATCCAGAGGCCTCAGAGTGCGAGAGCCCAAGGAGGACCACCGGAGGGGCATCCGTGCCACCCTCATGGGAAGGGCTGAGGATCCCCAGACGAGGCGTCACCCAGTAGCCACCGAGCAGAAGCTAGAGGGGGCTGCACCGGCGTGCCCGCCGGCTCTGCCGGCAGCCAGCTGTGCCAGAGTGAACCGAGCCGCAGGCCCAGAGGCCGGAGGCCCGAGGGCCCCCCGCACCCCGGAGGAGGCCTGACCGAGCAACAGGCGCCAGGCCCCGCCAGGTAGCCACCGGGAGTGAGCTGGTACATACCTGAGTGCCCAGCCCCGGACACCAAGAACCACCAATGCACCGACCCCTGAGGGCATCAGTCACTGGCAGGGAGTGTGGTGAGGTGGAGTCTAAGACCCGACCTGACATATAGACACAGACAAACAGGCACACACAGACACAAACATGCATTCCCACCCTCATGCACACATATACAAACACTCAGCACTCACCCAACGTAAGGATTGACATAAATGGACATGTACACACAATCACACTCCCCAAACATACTCTATACCCCGGGTCCAGGTACCCTCGCCCCCAGAGGGGGAAACAGAACCCAGACCCAAGAGATGTTACCCTTCCCCCCGGGGTGGAGGCAAGCAGACCGTCCCAGGCTCCGCAGCAGCAGGGAGGCCAATCGGACAGCCAACATCTCCTCCCAGCCCCCCCGCCCCGATGGCTAGCAGAGAACGGGGGTGTGTGAAGACCCCATACCTCCCTCCTCCCGCTCATGTGTAGTGTTGCTGCGTGTTGTTCTAAAGTGCATTTAAAACAAGGGAGAGCATGGTGCTGCTGCCAGAGAGCAGCAGGTGTTAGCACGGCCCCTCCCGAGAACCCTCAATGTCTACATGGATTTAAAATTGAGAGGTGGGCACCGGCGCCAGAGGTAGGTTTGAGTACACAGACCGTCCACTGGACGCCGTTAACGTGCCCACCCTCAAGGCCCTATATATATGTGTGTGTTATGAGAGTGTAAGTAATGTGGATGTCTAAGTTGTGAGATAAAATTGAGGCACAGGTGGCCAGAAGGGGACAGAGGGGGGGAATGTCTCCCCTGCACCTTGGTGACACACCCGCACCCCAAGGCCCTAAGTGTGGGTGAGTGTGGTGGAGCGGGAAGAGGGAGGTAGCCGGGGATGGGGAGGAAAAGGAGGGAGGGGAGGATGCCCCTCCCTAGGGCCAGCTCCCCCGCTGACCCCAGTCCTCTGGTACCCACCAAGGCAAGGGAGCCCAGATCCATCCAGACCGGGGCCTACGGTAGCACTGCCAAGCCCCACAAGACCCGGGGCAGCCCACCCTACCCCACCGCAGAGGAAACTGTACCCACCCCAACATTCAATCATCTCCCAGAGTTTGAGAGTCTTTGACAAATCATTTAAAGTGGTAAAAAACATCCTCTAGATGTCGTAAAATGTTTTTCCAAGCCTTTGAATTTCCTTTGTGGTTATCCCGAAACACATTCCTTGTTGTTTTTCAAGTAGAGTAAAGTAGTGATCTCACGTGAAGCTTCTGCAGATGTGGATTTTTAATTTAGCTGATGTTCGGTGACATCACCCCAGGGATGTGTTATGGCCTTTTAGAATAATTTATATATTTATTTTGTTGTTTGTTTTTTAGTTGTACGTGAGTTCAACATTTTTTTGGTCCTTTTTTTGTCATCAAGTGAGCAGTGTTGAACAATCAGTCCAAAGTTTATATTACTGATGGATATTTTAAAGATTCCCTTTCTTTAATTCCACTAAAATCATCAAGGTAGGCAGCACACAGATGGACCCAACACATTAGTGCACAAAAACAAATAATGGCTTGTAAATTGGATTTTTGTTAACAAAGCACTGGATTTTGTGGTTGATGTTTCACCTGGACATTTTATTTTGAAAGTTTAGACAATCAGTATTCTGGGATGTTTCCAGAAGTGTGTAGCGCTTACTAATGGTGTAAGCAGCAGTTATCTTGCTTATGCAACATAATGATGCTAATGTGTGTACGCTGCTTGCACCCTTTCGTTTGTATTAAGCTGCAGCCCTTCAATAAGGTGGCCTCTCTTTGTCCTGTGACAGCTTCGATAGGTTCCAGCCCCACCTGTGACCCTGATAAGCAGTTCTGAAAATGAATGGATGGTGTGGTGCAGCTGAGCACTGCAGCAACATGTTCCGTTGGGTTAAGAAAAAAAAAAAACGGCTGTTAAAAACCACATTCCTCATGACTCACTATAAGTTTTAAAAGCAATCACTAATAAATGAGATATTGGGGAAATATTGGTCTCGAATAAAAAAAATTCATTAGGGAAACAGTGTTTTTGTGCAGTGGCATTTGTCTGGCAATAGGCAAGTCCATTTACAGTCAAGCAAAAAAATTGTAACGTCGAGCCAAGATTATATATCTGTTTTAAAATGCCCTGTTTCCATGTGGTTTTGTCGCAGCTTGTGCAACCCAAACCCCAAACACGTATTTTTCCACATGGTTTGAAAAAGTGACACACCAGAGCTTTGAAATAACATGTCCGCCACCAAGTATGTGTGGTAATGCTGTGAACACTGGAATAAATGCTTCTCCAACAGCCTGCATATTATTCACTTTTATGGTTTTAATGGTAATAGTAACCTTGGCGATGGCATTAATAATAATAAGGGGATTATAAAACGTGAATAATTAATGAATTATGATTGTAGCCACTTATAACACGATGTCATGAGCATTTACATCTTTCCACGCTGAAATCATTGGCCCAGTATCTGGCCATGTTAGCAATTTGTGCATGTCCATTTACAGACTTTTCAACGGCTAAACACAAACCCAGTAAATTAAAACCCAGACAGCATCTTTTGTGGTCCAGAAAACAAAAATCTGGGTAAGAATAGCTTTTGACCTAAGAGCATTTTCATATGTTCTGTCTTCTTGCCTCCAGATTGGAATGTTTTTCTGACTGAGGCAATATGCCATGAGAGCAAAAAATTACACACAGTATTTTTGGCACACAACATAAATATACAAATAGTAGGCCAAATGGCTGGCAGCGTCATTCTGTTACAAGAACTGCACTATTTCTGCATTTAAACCTTCACAAGGAACTTGACCTGTGTCTCTTAGGAATGCTTGGAATTGAGCGAAAATCTAAATTATAATGCCACGGTGGCTCCCCTGTGATATCACGAGATGCTAAATCTGAATCTGAAGTGACTGAAATTTTTTTCCCCTATTAGTCACCTCAATGTCTGCTCAAAACACATCAGTATATTTTGGTTACGGAATTGCAATAAAGTAAAAGCACAAGTGCATGCTTTGGAATAGGCAATAAAACTCTATTGTTCATATGACTGTATTCCACTTGTGGTTTCTTTATGCCTTGTGTTTGGCTTCATGCATGAACAGCAGTACACAATATGATGGAGGGCTTCCACCATTCTCAGGAAAACTCATCTCACATGCTGTGACACCTGCATTAGCTTACAAAAAGTTTGTCTTTGGTTGGGACATATAATGTGCATGTTGATGTGACTGCTAAGGGTGCATTTTTACATTTTTATTTAGGTTATAAGTTTTCCACAAAAATATCAGGACTAAAAAAATATTCCATGCAGCAAATTCACCTGATCCAGCCACAAATATAAGTTTTATCAAACAAAAGAGTTTCAAGTGTAAGTACAGAGTGGCTCTGTCTACTGAACCCAAACTGGAAGTTGGTTCCAAAGCACAGAGGTCTAACAGCTGATGTCACCACCTTCCACTGCACTTTTCAAAAGTAAAGCCCTTTTACTCAGATTCTCTACTGGGATAGTGCCGTTACCTTCTATAAGGTCTTCAGGCTATGATGATTTGGGTGCCGTGTCATCTGCCGGTGGAGGTGGCGGTTGGTCTGACCGTTAATCAGCTGTCATCTAGGAGTACTTCATGCTGACAAGCTTTAATGGAGATGCTGACTTCCTTTCCCTGCAGAATTCATCACCTGCCCACAGTGCCAATACTACCAAATGCTTGGCTGATCATGCTACTACTATGACTGACCAGCCAGCCAATCCATGCGACCCGAACCCCACAGACTGTCAAGAAGAAGACAATACATATTAGTATATAAATTATAAATTGAGTATATAAATTAACACACTTTTGATCATTACAGATGGGCATTTTTACTCTAATGATTTGAGAAACTGGATTTCTGATTTGATGAGCTATAGGCTATAGTCACTTTACATTTTACTTGTACTAAAGTACAAAAATTTACTTTTTTCACAGTATTAAGATATTTATGATGATGCACTAGTGAGTGTGCTCCACAGTAAAACAAGTGTTAACATTTTTGAAATTAGTACATACCCCTATAATATCAAAAACATCGAGACAGGAGACCCTACCTCCTCTAAAACTAGTTCATTCCAAAACATGTGTGTTTACACAGTCATCATACGCATTTTGTGTACATTAGTCAAGTAGCCCTGTGTTGCCAATAAAGGCAAGCGTGTTTGTTGGCACATGCAAAAGGCTTCAGAGCACTTGTGTAAAAAGCATTAAAATTCCACACGCAATAAAACCTTTATTTATAGGACCATAACAGCCTTGTAGTTTGTCTTACATAAACCCAGAGGAGGAATCAAGACACTCAACCCTCCCATAGACACTCAGTGCAACGGCTACTGCAACACATGGTCTCTCCATACGTTTGCATAGCTTCCTGGTGCAAGTAAGTTAGGCTGCTTCATTTTCATTCAGCCACATCAAAGCTTAAAAAATTACTGAAAATTGAGCGGATAAGAGTTTGTGGGAAAGGCAGGGAGAAAAAGGGGGAAGTACAAAAGGACATAGCAAAATAGGTGCTCTCAGTAACCCATGTGATGTCATTGGGAAAAGTGTGTAACATTGTTAAACTGTACAAAAAAGGCAAACTTGTGACACAACACTTGCGACATGAAGAAAGAATGTGTCATACACTTGTTAAAATTCAAAATAAAGGGATTAGCAATCAGTGAAAAATGTTTTGCAAAACCCAAAGATGTCATCATGGACACAAGGTCAGCAGAGTTCAGCTGCTCCATATTGCTGTTGTAAAAGCGGATTAGTAAAATAGCTTTCCATGCAATTGAACATCTTTACTGCAGTTACCTTGGAGTGTGAGTGGCCTTTTTAGCAGCAGTAGCTGCTAAAAACATATTTTACATCACATATGCAATGTGATGTGATGCACCTGTGTTGATTATTTTCAGCTTAAATTATTTTTTGCACTAAAGAGTAACATGTTTCAATATAAATGCCATCAACACTGTGAAAAAAAACTAAAACAAAAAAAACTAGCAATAAAAGTTCAGATCTAACAGTATGACTCATGTCAGACAAGTACATCCTGTTGATGATTTAAAAAGCCTTCTTTATTTCAACATTTTTTTATATGAAAGGAACAACCTTCAACTATTTTAGTTAGTTTTTGGACTACATGAGTACAAATGTTGTGATGACAAATTTCATCTACATTTTTTTCTGTTACTCTCACTAACTTATTCTATTCAACATGGACCAGCAGTAAAACAACTTTTGGGCAGGGTGCAAGGGGTGACCTGTGATGACACGGGTTTTCCTGATACAGCAGGATCTGGCAGTGGCCTCCAGGGGTGGTGTTAATAACCCTCTACACAGCCTTCCTGTTCTCAGGTGTGGCCCCTGCCTACCAAACACCCAGGCAGTAGGTGGGTGCCCAGAAACCTGAAGGTGGAGAAAGATTCCAACCGTTCTCCGTTTATAATAAGAGGGGAGTGGACCGATGTGTGCCTCCTGAAGTCCATTATGGGCTCTTTTGTTTTAAGGATGTTCAGCTTCAGGTTATTTTTTGAGTCACAGGTGTGCAGGGCATTCAGTGGTGGGCTGAGAACACAGGCCTGTGGGGATCCAGTGCTGGAGAGAGGTAGGGCCAAGTTGGGCTGATTGAGGCAAAATTAAGAGCTATTTATCATCACCACAGCTTACCTTACTCCGGCAGATTTTATTACTGTCATTTCAGAAAGTAAATATAATGTCAAAACTAAGAACACCCTGTAATTTTAATAACTTGTAGAACCACCTTCAGCAACAATAACTTAAGGAACAGAAGTTTTCTGTATGTCTTTATCAGCCTTTTATATTTTTGTGGAAGTGTTTTTGTGTCACTCTTCTTTACAACATTACATTAGTTCATTTAGGTTTTTTTGGGATTCATTTATGCACAGGTCTCTTAAGGTCTCGCCGCAGCATCTCAATCAGGTTGAGGTCTGGATTTTGACCATGGCAAAGTCCAAACCTCAACCTGTTTCCTTTGTTTTTGAGCCATTCTGTTGTAGATTTGCTGCTGTGCTTGGGATCATTGTCCTGTTCCAAACCCCAATTTGGCCCAAGCCTTAGCTGTCAAACAGATGGCATCACTTTTGATTAGAACACTTTGGTATACAGAAGAGCTCGACTCTAATGACTCCAAGGTGCCCAATTCCCACAGTTGGGCACCCCTTCACCACCATGCTTGACAGTTGGTATAAGGTTTTTGTGTTGATATGCTGTGAGCTGCCAAGTGTGATGCTGTGCATTATGGTCAGACATCTGCACTTTGGTCTCATCTGTCCAAAAGACATTGTTCCTGAAGTCTTGTGGTTTGTTCAGATGCAACTTTGCAAACCTAAGCTGTGCTGGCATGTGCCTTTTAGAGAGAAGAAGTTTTCTCCCATCAGCTCTTCCAAACTTGTCTCTACTCTTTTTCTAATTGTACTATCGTGAACTTGAAGTCTACAGAGTCCGATATTTAGCTCTTGTTTTTTAATTTTTATTTATTTTAATTTTTTGCACTGCTCCGACTTCAGAGTCCTATAAAAACTTTCATTATATTTTTTTTTATAGCTTTATATAGCCAAAACAAGTCCATTACTTTCATTTCAAGCAATTAAAAGAACTTCTGCATTTAGTGACAGTGATGAGTGTAGTAAGTTTGTTAGACTGAAGGAAAATGTGACATTGTAATGTTTGTGTCCTGTCTTTGAAGAGAAGCAAAGTCTGGATGCATGTTGCTCTGTTATTACATCATATATCACTGGCCAGTCATCTTGTTCATCTGTTCAGTTTATCAACATCTCTGTTTTATGAGTTTATAGGGCAAAACCATATACTTTATATGCTTTATCAGAGTAATGTTGTCTAATTATACACACAGTATTTTATTTAGCCTTCAAAGTCATAATCTTTAACACACACCATAAGTGATTATTATTATTAACGATAATTTTTTATGGTGTGCAACCAAAAAGAAAGCAGAGTATTGGTTGAAACATGGACACCTAATGATGACACTGCTGCTGGCTGCCATCCAAACATCGTTTTTGCTGCACGATTCAATGCAAATCCAACACACGTTCTGATTGACATTTTTTGGCAGGTATGCCAGCACTGCTACAATAAATATGATATATGTTCTGCAAAAAAATGCAGGTATACACTTTCCATATGCCAAATCTGCTCTAAAAAGCCTTTACAGGACTTTCAAATGCTGACGATCTGCTGATTAATGACTTAGTTTTACAGTATAGTATTGATCCAGTAACATGTGACTTTGAGGGGTATTCGCTTTTCGGCATAGCAAATACTGCCACTCTGTGTTCCAAAACAGATGGTGCTGCCTGAGATTTCTGCTCCACTATGTGGGGCCTCGACTGCTCCAGAAACACTCCACACTGCAAAAAGTATCTTTTTTTTTCACAAGGGTTTTTGTATTGTCTCAAAATGTGCGCATATTCTTTAAATAGGTAAATTATTCTCAGTGAGGTGACTTTTTTAATTTAAACTTCCCTTGACAACATGCCGTTTAAGTGTTTTAGTGATTGATTGCAACTTATTTTAAAACATTTTTAGATCATCATTGTTCTAACTGCATATCACCAATTAATAGTGACAGTTCTATGTATATCTTAAAGCAGGTCACACAGCATATGTAACCAACCGTGGGTGAGCTTACGAGTGTTAGGCAACTATACATCAATGTCAGGCTGTTTGCAGTATCAAAAACGCTTCTTTAAAGTTGAACTTTCTTGGTTTACACTGTTTGAAACATGTATGGTCAAACTTTAAGATTTAACAAGAAACTACTCTCTCAACCCTGGAAGTGAAGCAACTCATGCATGTGTCACACTTCTACAGAAGGGTTACTCTCTTACAGAGTTCCTTTTTTAAAAATCCTGAGCATCAGACACTTTTCTTGGACACTTCCAAGGTGTTTCCACCATATTCCCAGCCCCTATAGCCATCTCCTTTATTCAGTTCTGGCAAACCAGTCATTACTGGTTGACATAAAACAGGTGCAGCAGTGCTGGACACTAAATTAAAAACTCTGGTTTTCTGCCAAAAGTAGACAAACCTGGTGCAAATTGCTTAAATACAACTACATTCATTTATATGTTAAAAAAAAAATCCCCAGCTGCAGATTAAAGCTAAATTTGTTACACACTTTAGTGCTACAGTAGTTTTTTCCGGTAAGACTTACTTGTAACACTTTAAAAATGAAAAAGCATTCATTTATAGATATGATGTATAGAAGTATATAGCTTGAGAGTGCTCTTTGTTGATTGGCATTCTCTAAACCAGTAAGAGGGGTTGAAAGGCTGCGAGCCATAAAGGCTTTTTCTTACACTAGATTTTATACCGACACCCATTCAACTGTTCTTCTCTGGACTTGTGGTAAAGTAACATAGTCTGTATGAAAACCCATCGTCACTCATTGGTTGGAGTCAGCAGCTAATGCCAATTTTTAAGCCTAAAGTAAGTATAAACATATTGACTTCTGTATAGTTTCACTCATTTGTGCAGAGTCACCCTCCTCCTGGTTTATAGAAGTATCGCTGGTTAAATATCCTGCATATTGACGGCACTCTGCAGACTCACAGGCTAAAATTTAAGAAAGCAGCAGCTTTTCTTAGTGACATACCAACTTTGATTCAAGAATAACAGTATAAATTATTTCTGGACACTGGTGTGGTAATCATTGCTTAGGGTTCATGTCTGTGCCTCCTTTCTGAGTTTGGGGTGACTGTCTGAACAGTCCCACACATCCAGTGTGTGTTGGAGTAGCCACAGTAGTTCTGAGATTCTTCTCTGTAAGTGGACTACCTGATCTAAAGACAGAAAACAAACTGTAAGATACCGCCATGAAACACAAAACCATCTAATTAAAAGGTTTATGGGGAATTGCCATTTACATCCAGACACATGACATGACTTATAATGAGTGTCTCTGTTTTTTTATGAATCAGCATGAACCGTCTGAGGTTTTTTCGGTGTGAATCCCCCTTAGCTGATGTCATGCTCTGATGCAAATAACGTCGAGCAAATGACTTAATGGGGTTGTTTAATAATTCCATCTCTGTATGTTTGCATTCCTCTGTATAATAATAATAATAATAATAATAATAATAATAATAATAATAATAATAATAATAATAATAATAATAATAATAATAATAAGTTTTACCCTTTAAAAAAATAAATGAAAAACACGGGGCTTGAGTGGCGCAGTAACACATCAAATTATTTCTGGTAAAATTCCGCTTTGTGCCTTCCAAAAAAGTGATTAGATGAAGAAAATCACATTTGAATTTCTGGAAGGTATCTAAAAAATGACCTAATTCCTTTAATTCCAGCAGCAGACTCTGAATTTTCGCTTAAAGAAAACAGGATATGTCATCCACGCGCAGCATATTGTATGTCTTTTTAAGATGTTCCGCAGCACAGACGGTTGGCATCCTAGAATTCATTTCACTGCCAAAGTCGCTCTTCAGCTCTTGACGCGCAGCCTTTGAAACCACCTTTGGTTTCAGCTGTTGCATCTCAGCCAGAGGTCTAAAAGCTTAAAGTCTGTGCCTTTTGATAGTCTATAGCCTATATCATTTTCTCTAACACAGCGATGACCGGAGCTTGTGTCATTTGCATTTAATTAATCCCTGGCATGACGTGCTTAGAGGCAGGTACAAAAAACAGTGAATAGGCGAGGAAGGAGAACCATTACGCAGGTTTTCATGACATCACCATGGGCTGGCTATAAAGCGGCGAGGATTAATACACAGAGTTAGAGAAGCACTTGAGGAGCTTTGGAGTAAAAAACGGACTCTCCTTGTGTTTAGAAGCTGATTGGCTGAAGCTAACGTCCTTCGATCTGAACTGCAGCGCAGAGGAATCCCCGAACAACTGCTAGACTTGTCAAAATGAACTTGTCATACTTTGTAGCGTGTGGACTTATGGTCACCTTACTTTCAGTGAGGATGGGGGCAAAACCTTTAACTCAAGCGCAGCAGAAGGTAAGAAAAAGTCACTTGTATTGTTATTACTGACCAGGAGAACCTTTTGATTGGTTTGGACTGAAGCTGCTGGAAGCTGAATACTGAAGAAGCAACAGCAGCTGTTCTGTGGCACAGGTCCTCCAGGACAGTAGCTTTGCGCATCATATTTCACAATTTGGTTCTTGTTAAGCTGTTGGGGAAAATCTCTCTTTTTCCACACTCAGAGTGTAACACCCCTGTCCACTTGCACTTTATTTACAAACAGACGGCATGTTCAGTGACATGCAACCAAAACAGCCGGTGAAAGTTTGTTTCCGAGCATCCCTGTGATATTTTTAGACTTTAAATCGCCCATATGCGATTTTTTTAAAATGAAACCACATATGGGGAAAACATTAAAATTCTTAGTTTACAATAACTCTGAAAAGCTATTATACTGACTATCAACATCATTTTTGGAATTTTATGTATTTATTACTTGTACTCAAAATAAGATTAACCAAACCAAAACAAAATTGTGCGTAAAATCGCAATTACGCATAGAATTGAATAAAGCTGACCCTTTAAAAAAATACTCGTTTGAAATAATGTTGTAATTATTTTCTAAGCGCAGTAAAATTTGGAGTGTTGGAGGTCTTCGTTACAGTCTACTTTACGAACAGATAAGTAAGCTACAGGCACCTGTTTTAAGTTTGTTTATTTTTTGTCTTCACTTTGAGAGCGAGGTGTCAGAGTCGGTAACTTAATAAAACAGAAGTACTGCACTCTTCTTCAGGGGTTTCCTTCGAGGTTTGAACCTCATGACTGGAGCCTCTCGTGGATCTTTTCCAAAGTTGTTTTTGGTTAGATGATACAAGTTAATGGATTCCTGAGTGCCGTGCTGTGAGAAAAATGCCAACGCGTCCCCCCGGCCATTACGTTTGTGAAAGCGTTAGAATATATGCCAAGCTGAGGTTTACCTCAAACATTTAGCATATAATGACTACTCTGTTGAAACGGGCACAAACCATAGATTTCACTTTCATCAAAAGCATTTGTC
Source organism: Haplochromis burtoni (assembly GCF_018398535.1). NCBI lineage: Eukaryota > Metazoa > Chordata > Actinopteri > Cichliformes > Cichlidae > Haplochromis > Haplochromis burtoni. The sequence goes on along the minus strand of NW_024582366.1, from coordinate 4,530,439 downwards.
TTTGCACAATTTATTTGCCTGAGGGAGAGATTGTTTATTTATTTTCTTATCTTTCAGTCTCTTAGAAGTTTGCTGGGCGAGGAGCTGACGGAGTTTCTGGAGTCGGAGGAGAGAGAGAGACGGCTCGACGCTGTGCGCACTCGGATACGGTTACTGCGCGATTTACGGGTGGACACCCGGGCCAGAGGCATGTGGGCTCGTCTCCTCAACGATCAACCCCAAAACAGGAAACACAAATCGGGAAGCAAGAAGGCTGGCTCCTCGTCACGGAGTGGCTGCTTCGGACACAAGATGGACAGGATAGGCACCATCAGCGGCATGGGATGCTAGGGTTGGAGCAGCGCTGCAATGAATGGTGAGTGGTCGCTCATATCAGTCCCACTTTAACATTATGCAACATTAACTGTAGCAGCAAACAGTGACATGTAAACAGAGCCCAAAAGCAACAGGGTGAAATGAAATGAAAGAATGAATGCTGAAAGATAAAAGGGAGACAAATTACAATCAGGGATTTTAAAAAAGAATGGCCTAGTTAATTAAATGGACATAATAATCAATTTTTTAATATTGTATTTATTATAATTTCCTGTTGGTATTCCTCGCAGTTAAATGATGATTTTACAGGATTATCTGTCATATACATAAGACACATGTATTTATGCAGCATTGCATGGTTCAGCTATGGAAAATATTGTGGTTCACTACTGCCTTTGACTTAGAAATATTCAATCTAGGGAAATAATCAAGCCTAAACCTTCTAGCATTAGAATCAGAATCAGAATCAGAATCAGAAAGGGTTTTATTGCCAAATGTTGAGCGGGTTTACAACATTAGGAAATTGCTGCGGTGCTTCAGTGCAAACATACTGTCATAAATACTGTTATAAATTAAGCTTAAATAGACATGAAAATAAAAATGAGAATAAGAATTAAAAGTGCTAAGTAGATAGATATTACCTCCTAGAACAGGATAGTCTTAGTCATCAGTTTAAGTGGATAGCCCGCTTAAGCTGATGTATGGGAAAGAAACCAGTGAGCATTTAGGAAGTCCACTCTTGTATCTGTGCACATCATTATGAATGATCCCATCTGCTTCTATAACACAAGAACAATATATCACATTTAAGAAAAAGGGCAGGGAGATATCGAGGACGGAAGTGGGGTTGCAGAGACACATTCACACACATATTTGGTTGTCAAGATGTTTCTTGGAAACACATTTGTTTCACTAAGTGTTTTTAACATAAACTGAAAAGGGGGCTGTGTGGGTTAATTAAGTACTGGGGAATCTAAGTGACACACGATTAGTCCTGAGGCTTCACACCTTTTTTCGATTTTATGGTAAACTCTGACATCCCTATGGGGGAGTGTTAGTGACTAACAATGGGTGAGTGTGTTTTTCATTGGTTAACACCATACGGGTGAGTTAATCTAAAGTAAAGTGGTTAGATGAGAAGTGAGTTAATGAGTAAAGAACCAACAAGTAAATTTGGAGATTCCCTGACTGATACATGTATTACGTTAACAAAAGATCGAATAAATGAACATGTGTTTATGAGGCTGACCTTGAAAGACTCTGTCTAACCTTTTGCTTTTGTTTTCCTCTCTTTTTCTAGATCTCTGGACGACGTGTTTGTTTGGATGACAAAAGTTGAGTTTGTTCTTACCAGAAGGGGAAAATAAAGAAAAACTCATCATGATTGTTCTATGGTACGAAAGTCACCATGACCAGCATAAACAAAGACTTGGATGACAATACTACAAAATCCTAATATAGACATATATATACAATAAATATGCAGGTATATATACATATATACAGTACATATATGTATAACATACAACATGGTCAACAGATACAAACACAGATGGGTAGTACAACATGGCGGACAATGGTGTAAAAAAAACTACATACCGCAAAGCTGTATATTGTTGCTGCTGCTGCTGTACATTCATGTACTTCATCGTTCCCTGCATAAATGTATTTATGTTTAAAATCTATTTATATGTTTATAAAAAAAAGAGATATTTATAAATATGGATTTTTATTTATGTAACATTTTGGAAATGGATGCAAACTGTAGGTCAGTTCTGTTTGTTGCCTTTTTTCCCCATTTGTCTCAAATAGTTGTAAATGTTTTCGAAAACGATAAAACAGACATTCCATGTGCACTTACATCTTTGATCTGTGTGTCTTTGTGTGTTCCGTGAAACTAGTCAATTCTAGTTTGTGAGCATTTTCTGCCTGGCTTCTGGAGGTTTTGTCAGAAGAGAAGCAAAGACTGCCCTGCTGTTAGATGGAGCGCCATTCATTTTTATTCAGTTCAATTCAGTTTCATTTCTATGGCACCAATTCACATAAAACAGTGACCTCGAAGCGGTTTATGTTGTAAAGACCCTACAATATTAGAAAGAAAAGAAAAACCAAGCAATCATTTGACCCCCTTTGAGCAAGCTCTTGTTGATGGTGGGAAGAAAAAACTCCCTTTTAATAGGAAGAAACCTTCAGAACCAGGCTCAAGGAGGGGCAGCCATCTGCTGTAGCCGGTTGGGTTGGTGTTACAAAAGGCACACTTTGGTACAGAGAGCCAAAGTTTAACATTCACTAAAGATTTTATCCTGCTTGGATATTGAAAAAATGTTTCAAACATTAGCAAATATCTGAAACTCTGTGTTATCAGATAACATGTTTATATGAAACAATAAAGATTTGTTGGGTGCTGCATCTATACTCCTGCATTCAACCTGGCATGATTGTACCCACACCGTCGAAAGCTCTTGCACAAATTTGCTGCACAAATAGAAAAAAACACTGAAAACTTAAATTTTGACTTAGAGCGATCTTTAGAACTCAGGCAATAACGCTGTAATCCCCAAATAACCTATCATGTTGACCACTAATTAAAAAGATGATAGGAAGCCACTTCCTCCTAATGTTCCTCTAATTCTTCCACACATTACATCCGGTTACCAGTTGGTAAATTTAAATATTATTTAAAATAAGCAGTAAAATCACCTTATAATTATCCATCCATCCATTCTCTTATGCTTCTCCAATTCATCATAGGGAGGAGGGAACAGGATACATCCTGCACAGACAGCCAAACTGTTGCAGGAATAACATACTTTAACATTATATAAAGATGATATATAAGCAAAATGGCTTTTTTATCTTGTAGTTTCCAAACTAAAAGGCTTAAAACAAGACAACAAGCACATAGAGAAAAGCCCATATATGTGCGATATTAAAAAGGAAAACAAACACACCCAGATTATAATAATGAAGCATAAAAAAGACAACAAATTGTGCTCAGTTGTGAAACCGTAAAAAGGTCCATTGCTTAAAGGTTTCATGGTGTAATTACACTAAAGGGGGTGAGAGCCAGAAAAATACAGAGAGAACACTTTACAAGCTAATGAATACAGTGAAGTCAATGTAAAAGTCTTTTCAAAGATTTCCTTTCCAATACCATGAAACATGATATTTATGGTGTGATTGTTGTGAATGTGTGCATCTGACTTTGAGGTTGCTACTGATTTGCAAACTGGAGAGATGCACAGCTGACAGAAGCAAACTGAGAGTACTCGTTTACTGTGAAAACACATTTACAATCATAAATTAGATGTGTTTGTCTCTTTTTTGTGAACCTATATTATTGACTGTAGGAAGGTCATACTCATAGTAATACAACTTTAAACACACACACATACAAAACAGGCCTTGAGGTGGCCGGTGCTATAGAACTAAAGCCGAATTAAAGTCAATAATTAATTCACTGAAAAGAAAAGAACGTAATATCCAGTACTTGTTCAGAACAGCCTGCCTACCTAGCTGTTACACTACACACTAAGTGTAAACGCTACTCTGGAAAACACAAAGGCAACATGCCCACCTCATGTACCTGGTGTTCAAGAAACATGAGTCACATAAGTCTAAAAAAAAATAAAGGATAAAATAATAAAATGAAAGTAGTGTTTGGGGATCGTTATAACACCTTTTGCACCCACCAACAACAAAATAGAACATACACTGAACAACAGCAAGAAATATATCAACACTGCTGTGTTAAATCCAGTGTGTTCAGTGGCAGAGCTTCCAGTTAATAAAAGCTTTCATCAAAGGCCAGCATATAGCCGTACACGGTTACATTGCCATGTGAATTTGTTTACTAGTTTCAATGTTGTTATATTTGATCTTTAACCATTCTAAAATACAGCCACTGAATTAGACACACGTGTTCAGCTGCACGATTAAGCAATTAATTTAATGGTCCAATGACAACAACTCAGTGCATTCAAGCATGTAGATATGTTAAAGATGTTCTGCTGAAATTCAAAGTGAGCATCAGAATGAGGAAGAAAGGTGGTTTAAGTGACTTTGAATGAGACATGGCTGCCGGTGCCAGACAGGTCTGAGTATTTCAGACACTGTTGATCTGCTGGGGTTATCCCACAACACCATTTCTAGGGTTTAAAGAGAAGTTTCTAAAAACAAAAACAAAAAAACAAACATCCAGTGAGCAGCTCTCTAGATGAAAATGTCTTCTTGATGACAAGGGTCAAAGCAGAATTGGAGACTATTTTGAGCTGACAGGAAGGCAAGAGTACCTCCAATAAACATTTGTTACAACTAGGGTATGCAGAAGAGTATGCACAACATGTTGAACTTTGAAGAAGATGTGCTGCAGCAGCAGAAGACCGCAAAAGCTGCCACTCTTGTCAGCTAAGAACAGGAAACTGAGGCTATAGTTCACACGGGCTCAACAAAAATGGACGACAGCAGACTGAAAAAATGTAAACTGGTCTGATCGGTCATCATTTGGATGTGAGGATCAAAATCTGGCATGCAAGCATGCATCCATCCTGCTTTGTATCAGTGATTCAGCTTGCTGCAATGGTGAGAGGGATATTTTCTTGGAACACTTTGGGCCCCTTGTGTCCACCTGTGTATTGTTGCTGACCATGTGCATTCCTTTATGACCATCTTCTGAAGGTTGCTTCCAAGAGGATAACGAGTCACAAAGCTCAGATCACCCAAATCTGTTTTTCTCAACATGAGTTCATCGTATTGAGATAGTCTGTGCATTCACCAAATCTCAGCCCAGTAGAACACATTTGGGATGTGATGGATTGGAAAATTCACATCATGGATGTGATGCTGACAAGCTGCAACAACTGTGTGACGCTATCATGTGTGACGCTTTTAGTACCATATCACCCCATTAAGGCTCTTTGCTCTCAGACTGCTGGTTTACTTGTTGTTCCTAGAGTATTTAAAAGTAGAATGGGAGGCAGAGCCTTCAGCTTTCAGGCCCTTGTTCAGCTTCCAATTTGGATTTGGAAGACAGACACTATCTCTGCTTTTAAGATTAGCCTTCAAACTTTCTTTTTGATAAAGCATATCAGGTGGATCAGGTGACCCTGAATCCTCCCTTAGTTATGCTGCAATAGGTGTAGGCTGCCGGGGGATTCCCATGATGCACTGAGTGTTTCTTCTTCAGTCACCTTTTTCACTCACTGTGTTTAAACACATCTTTCTATTCAATTATTATTAATCTCTGGCTCTTTTCCACATCATGTCTTTGTCCTGTCTTCATCCATTTACCTTCAACCGGTCGCAGCAGATTGCACCCCTCCTTGAGCCTGGTTCTACTGGAGGTTTCTTCCTGATAAAAGGGAGTTTTTCCTTCCCACTGTTGCCAAAGCACTTGCTCATAAGGGGTCATATGATTGTTGCTGAAAGACAGCAGTGAATAATTGAACAGGAGACAGAGTGACAGGAGGGTTTTTGCAAAGAGGCATACCTATTCATTCTGCAAATTCAGCATAGACACTGCTGTGTAGTTGTATGTACCTTTGTTATTTCAATATGGCAATTTCAGTAGCTCTTTTTCTTTTGTAGTTGTTGTTGTTGTTTTTTGTGGGGTTTTTTTTTACACAAAACAGTTTTTTCAGTTATACTGATATGCTTTAAAACCACCAACAGTGGGACGACTGTAATAATTAAACACAGTCAACTACAGTTGTGATCACAAGTCCAGAATGTCACAGCAAGACTAAGAAAAGGGGCAAAAGTTGGACAGAATGCAACATTTTGTACAGGTAGACAGGTAGAACAATGGCTACTCTGTGAGCTTTCTGACTACAAAAGATATTGAAGTTCAAGAGAATGGTTAGATTATCATTATTATCATTATTATTACAAAGAAGAAGGGACCAATAAAGTTACATTATCTTTCTCAAATCAAAGGTAGTTGTAATTCACTGAGACTAGTCCATAAGACCGAGTGATGTTAAATGCAATGCTGCCTCTGTGTGGTGTTGAGGGTTAATTACTCAAATGTGCTCTTCATGTTGCCCTGGGAATCAGCTGGTTGGCTCCAGGATTCAATTGTGCAACAGAAAAACAATGTATGAATATTTATATTTAAAATTATCTACAATGTAAAAGTAACTTAATGGCAATTAAAAAGAGGTTCCTTCACTGAGGGAAAAAAAAGCCCAAATATTATTATTATCATTTTAAATGCACGCATCTACCAAAAAGGCAACAAATATCTATTGCTTACATCCTTCCTGTGTGTAGTCATCCTTGCAAAGACAAACTCCGAGCATGGAAAAACCTTATGTAGAGGGTTTTTTTTAAAGTTTTATTTTAATGTATACAGTTACATGAAAAACATGTACTAAAACTGGACTGAACTACTATGTATACCCCCACTTTGAAGTATTTAGATTATACTATACTATACTAGTTGGGAACTATCGCTGTTTAATAGTGTAGCGTGTACCTCGTGGTGGACTACACGTGGTTGATAGTTTGGCAACCGTGCCGAACCACGTGGCCATGTAAACAGCTGCATGGGATATGTGAAAATAAGCTGTATATGGTTTCTGTAGCGTTAAGTCCGGGAAATTGCAGAAAATAGTTTTCTTTAAGATTTTAACTGTAAACATCTATAACTATACGTATATTAAAATCTAAACCATGATAATAATAATAATGATATAATAGCAATGTAATTAATACATGTTCATATTAAATACAGACTGTCATAACATTGACTTTAAAGGTTAAACACGGTAGATTTGACAGTGCTGCCTCGTATTTTTGTCATGTATTTAGTGATATAGTGAGACGAGAATAGTTATACAGTATTTCCTTAGAGTAGTAAAATTCAATGTTTCCTGTATGTGGGGTGAGGCGCGGGCACGACGCAAATACATTAGCTTGTGATTGGTAGAGATAGTCATGTGGGCGGGTCGGCGAGAGCGCGCGAAGAAGGGGAGTACCGAGCGCGTCTTCGTCGTCTCTGTCTTTCCTGTCCAATGTCCCATCGAGTAGGCAGGTCCACGTGCATACATTAGCTATTCTTTTTTAAATTCATCTTCAGACGTCCAGCTTCTCGTGTTTTATTGAAACACACAACAGCACAATGGTGAAGTTAGCAAAGGTAAGATTACGTCATTCTATTTTAAAAATAGTGCGTGCGTTTGTAATAGAAAGAAGGCTTGTGTTTACGCACGAGGCCTTTAAGCAGAAGTTGGTGCGTTTGTTAAAAAAAAAGGGGGTGAATTCGCGGAAAAAGAAAATGTACGCTCAGGTAAAGCAGCGATTGTCGCCTTTTTTTTTTTTTTTTTTTTTTAATGAATCAACATGGTGGTGGTGGTGCCGCATTTACTACGCCTTTTTCGTTTGCGATCAGCCATGTTTGTGCCTCGCTTTTGGCTCTCTGGCCTGCTAAGCTAAACCGCTGCTTAGTGTGGATTTCGTGCGCGCTCTCGATTTAAGTATGGCGTATAGAAAGACTAAAACAAAATCAATTTATGGCCAGCCTGCCAACCTGTACCAACATTTGTTAGAAAACTGTTGTAAAAACCGAAAATTCGAGCACGCGGCTAGCTTAACCACTAGCATTAGCGCATTCATACCCGGACTTGATTCTAATTTACTTCATTTTGTGGAAATATTGGTAATTCTCGGTGTGAAGTTTAAATTTCCCCACTTAAAAACTTTGTCACGTAACGGACTTTCTAGATAACTGTTCGGCATATATTTATATATATATATATAAATATAATTTTTTAATGCTTGTCAGCAAATGGTAAAATTACCCAGCATGCTAGCTGACCGACCTCTAGAGCTCCACGTGGGTTCTGCGCCTGCTCTGAGTGACACACGAGGCAAGCAACCAAAACCGAGAAACCCCATCGGCGCGCACAGTTATCATTTGAGTGGCTTATTTTAAACTCACGTAACCGTTTGCCGTTGATGATTTAATTATTGAACAAGTGGCACGGCTCTCCTGTTTTATATTTTAACCGTGGAATTCCACGTGGCCTAAATCCCCCTCATGTTTGCGGACATGCTGCAGCGGGTGCCATGATTGTTAGACCCTCTTCTTTACTATGCTTGGCTACTTGTAGAGCTCCATTATTGTTGGGTTTTAAAAACATTGGTAATAACAATTTTTGCATTCCGGGATTTCTTTTGAAGGCAGCAAATAAGCAAGCAGCTCAGAAGAAAAAAGCCCCTCCACCCCCTAAAGAAGTTGAGGAGGAATCCAGCGAAGAGGACAGCAGTGATGAGGAAGAAGAGGTACAAAGACGTTGTCTCAAGTATTTTATGGCTAAAATGTGGTATTAAGTGTTTTTTATTATTATTATAATTTGTTGTTGTTGTTTTTTTTTTTTTAAACTGCAGGCTCCTCCACCTAAAGCGGTGAAGAAAGCCACACCAGCCAAAGGCACCAAAGTTGGAAATGGCACTCCTGCCAAAAAAGCAGAAAGTGAAGATGATGATTCTGGTAAGTAATAAAGGTCCAAAATGAAACTACTTGAATGATACTCATATCTCACGTATCTCACATAACCAGTATGTAGGTGAAATTTAGTCTGGACTTTAATATATAGAGATTGACCTACTTTGTTTGTTTTGATGTTTAAGGATCATCCAGATGTTAGAAAGTGAGTCCCTCTAACATTATTAAATGCATTAGGCATCGCTCAGTTAAGAAAAACGTTGTTTTTGACATTTAGTTACAACAGTGAAACAGATGGTCTTTAGAAAGAAAACCTTCAGTTATGAAAACTGCTGTTTCCACTCAACTGGTGAATGTGTCGTGTTGTCTAAATTCATAATATACATTCTTGATCTAAACAAGATAAAATCTTAAAATGAGCATAATATTGTCTAAGACGATTTTGCTATTTATTATATATAGACGAATCATCAGAGGAGGAGGCCCCCCCACCAAAGAAGACACCTGCAAAAGCAACTCCGGCTAAAAAAGCACCAGCCAAGGCAGCTGCTGCAAAAGCAGAGGAGTCAGATGATGATGATGATGATGATGAGGAGGATGGTAAGGCTTTTGGTATTGTGTGACTGATAGTAATTACCGTTGTACTGTGTTTTTAATAAAACTGCCAATGGCTTCATTTTAATCTGATCCAAGTATTTGTGCTAACAGTCTGGTGATGTAATGCATCACAAAACATCCTCCATTTCTTGGCATGCATGTGGTTGTTTAGTACTCATGTGTGTAATGTACGGAGGAAAAACAAAGACAGCGCTATGTCTTCGGTACCGGTGTGTATTTCGCTGTCTGCCGGTCCTATCCTCAATCGCTGTTACAACCTAATGCCCTTTTTTTAACTCTAAAGAGGTTTTGTTGAAAATTTCTGCAATGAAATGAACAAACTCGTTTTTTGGTGTTTTTTGTTTTGTCTTGTCTAGATGAATCTGAAGAAGAGGCCCCACCACCCAAGAAGGCAGCTAAGCCTGCAGCAAAGCCCCCAGTAAAGGCTCAGCCTGCAAAGGAGCCCTCTGATGATGATGATGATGATGAGTCAGAAGAGGAAGCCCCTCCCCCCAAGAAGGCTACTCCAGCAAAGCCTGCAGCCAAGGCTGCAAAGGCTCAGCCTGCTAAAGAAGAGTCATCTGAAGAAGATGATGATGAAGACGATGATGATGGTAAGACTGATCCTCACATATTTTTGTTTTTAACAGGAGCCATTGAAATAGTTAACATTGTATGATGATCAACAAGGGACTTAATACTGATCACGTATGATGTCACCTTTTGAACTATCTGACACACAGTAATACTCGTTTTCAATGCACTTGAATTCGGCCACAGTTACTGTGAGATTTACGTCTTTGGCATTGATTCTGCTTTTTAGACTCTGAAGAGGAAATGGACACTACTCCTGCTCCAGCAGCCACCAAGGCAAAGAAAGCAGGCATGGTTAAAGCCAAGGAAGAGTCTGAAGACGATGAGGAGGATGACGATGAGGATGATGACGATGAGGAGGACGACGATGAGGAGGAGGAAGAAGAAAGTAAGTTTGGGAGTTTAAAAAAATAAATAAATATAAATTAAGTGAAAGTGTTATTCTCCCAGTTTTTATAAAGTCACTTAAAAGTGACCACCACCCTATAATAAAGATGTGTGTGTGCTGTAAGATGGCTTATGTACTGTACTTTGTTGATGATGTGGACAATGAAGACTCACTGCCCCACTCACTTACTCTTTTTGTCGTCATTCTCCTTTCTGACTAGAACCCACAGCTGCGAAGAGGAAGGCTGAGAGCAAAAAGGACACTCCACCTGCCAAGAAAGCAAAGTCAGAAGGACAGGGTAAGAATAAATATATTCTGCCTGTTTTAATAAGCTTTCTTTACGTTTATCAACAAGAGGCTTAATGCTAATCCTAAAATGTCAACATAAATATCAATAATGCATTTTTACACCAAAAGTAATTGAAGTGTTTTTCCTGTTTGCCAGCGTTTTCTCTGTTTGTTGGAAACTTGAACTCAAGCAAAGATTTTGATGAGATCAAAGCTTCACTGAGGAAATTCTTCTCCAAGAACGGCCTTGAGATCACAGACGTCCGGTTAGGAGGAAACAAGTAAGAATTACATTTAAAACAAATCATAGTTAATCCCTTCTGGTTGGCTTATTCTTGCCTATCAAAATGCACTCGTTGGGTATAAGTGATTGATTTTGAGTGTATCACAAATATCAGATGTGTTTGACTGGTTCTGTTTGTATCACCATGTAGTTGAGATAAACATCTGAAGACAGTTTGGCCATAGCCGGTTGATAGAAACAAGTTAATGGTTTACTTGGCTTGTTAATATTTAACAGTTAACAAGTTAAATTTATGGTAAGATATTAAAGTATCCTGTCATTGTAACTGGCATGACAGCACCCTTGTTTTATTGGTAAAGTTAAAAAAAGAAGCTGGTCTGTGACACTTAAATTCAATGAAGGTGGCATGTCTGATGTTGCTTGCATTTTTAACTCTACAGGAAATTTGGCTATGTGGACTTTGCATCTGAGGAGGACCTGCAGAAGGGCCTGGAGCTCAATGGCAAAAAGGTCATGGGCCAGGAAGTGAAACTGGAAAAGGCCCGCAGCAAAGAAGGCTCGCAAGACAGCAAAAAAGGTAATGGATGTCATGAATTGAAACATTTCTTTGTGGGTGGAAAATAATTTTGTTCCTGTACTCGCACTGACACTGACATATGGCCCACAGAGAAGGACGCACGGACACTGTTTGTGAAGAATCTTCCCTTCTCCGCAACAGCAGATGACCTGAAAGAGATCTTTAAAGACGCAGTAGAAATCCGGGTGCCTCCTGGCCAGAATACTTCAAACAAAGGGTAAGAACGAGCTAGGTTGTAAATGTTTTCAGCATAACAGCATAGTAAACAGTTGAAGTTATGGGCAGTAGTTGTAGAACATGAACTGCTGATTAAGTTTCATCATTATCACTCAGTTCCCTTTTTTTAAGAGTATGTTCCATGTTTTTGTTTTGTTTTTTACAGTATTGCTTACGTAGAGTTCAAAACTGAGGCTGATGCAGAGAGAACGATGGAGGAGACCCAGGGCTCTGAAGTACAGGGGAGATCCATCATCATTGACTACACTGGAGAGAAGAGCCACATGGGAGCCAGAGCATCAGGTAAGCTTGAGATATTTTGTAGAACTGTGAGACAAACTACTTGTAACAAGCAGTTCCAATAATTTCAATTATTAGAATGCATAAGTATCTGTACTCTTAATGAAAGTGTCTGTGTTTGTATGGCCAATGCCAGTTCTGCAAATGTACTGATCTATAGTGAACATAACATAAGACAGCTGAAGAATGTTTCATCTTTTCTTTTTGTAGCATCTGAAGCGGCCAGCAAGACCCTGGTCGTGAACAATCTCTCCTTCAACGCAACAGAGGAAGTGCTGCAGTCCACATTTGAGAAAGCTGTTTCTATTAGGATTCCACAGAGAGATGGCAGACCCAAAGGGTGAGTTTCTGTGTGGCCACGGGTAACCCCAACGAGGGCTTTCAATCTTTCAAATGTAGTCATGGTGTGTAAAACACCTGCACCTTCTCTTGAGCTCCTGTAAATCTTCCTCGTGATAGTACTTGGATTCGCACGAGAAGTAGAGCCAGTGCACAGTTAGAACAGGCCTGCCCACCTACATGGGTGTTGCCTATGTCTGCTGTGCAACAATTACAGTAAACTTTCTAAAATGACAAAATGAAAACATTTTAACCCTAATAGCCCTCAGCGAGACATTCAGATGAAGCATTTCAAAACAGATGTTGACTCTTTTTCTATCGTTGTTCTTCTCTCCTTAGTTTTGCTTTTCTGGAGTTTGAGAGCACAGATGATGCCAAAGATGCTCTAGAAAATTTCAACAACACAGAAATTGAAGGCCGATCAATCCGACTGGAGTACAGCCAGAGCAGAGATTGGAACAGGGGAAACTCAGGTAGGTCATGAAACCAATCGGTTGTCTTTTTAGTTGAGACTCTTCCAGCTGTGATGAAATCTTTATCTCCTGAAACTCTGTGAAGATTCAAAGATAGTCAAGTCCTGAGCTGATCTTTCCATGAATTTTAATTTGTTGAATTGTTTAGATTTGCCCAGATGGGTATTATTTTGCTTATTTACATGATGCCATCTTCTCTACCAGGTCCAACTAAAACCCTGTTTGTCAAGGGTCTCTCTGAGGACACAACAGAAGAGACCCTCAAGGATGCCTTTGAGGGTGCTGTAGCAGCCAGGATAGTGACAGACAGAGATACAGGGTCATCAAAGGGGTAAGTTTGAACAGGTGCAAACACTCCTTCTCCAGCACTTCTCTTGAGCACCGCTCTGTCTAACAATGACAGTGTACGGTTTCGTATGAGAAGGAGAGCAAAGTCGCAGTTAAACAGGCAGCTGCCTTAGTGGCAGTTGCCCATGTCTGATGTGAAACAGACTCGATGTGGTTTGAATTGGATGACTTTGCTCAGATGAGTTATTTAAAAACCAATACTTCACCCGACAAAGTAAAATAGTTTAATTCATGGCACTGCATTAGAATTACATTTATTAATTAGAATCATTTTCCGTTATCTCGTCCCCTAACCTGTCTGGCTCTGTAGTTTCGGCTTTGTGGACTTCAGCAATGAGGATGACTGCAAAGCAGCTAAGGAGGCAATGGAGGATGGCGAGATTGACGGCAGCAAGGTGACTCTGGACTACGCCAAGCCCAAGGGTGAAGGTGGCTTCCGTGGAGGCCGAGGTGGTGGCGGCTTCGGCGGTCGAGGTGGCGGCAGAGGAGGCCGTGGTGGCTTTGGCGGTTTTGGTGGTCGTGGTGGCGGTGGAAGAGGACGAGGAGGACCTCGTGGAGGTGGACGCGGAGGCGGACGCGGTGGTTTCGGAGGTGAGGGATTAAACTCCTAAACCTGTGGCTACTATGGTCATCTTTTAACTGACTTGCAGCTTTAAGCCAGTAGATTTTTACATTTGTTGTTCCAAGAGTTAACTGAAACAGAGCGATGTCTAAGTGTGCCTCTTTATCTTTGTTTTGTAAAATAGCTAAACATGCTGCCTTGTAGATTAAGTTGCCCGTCTTTCTTGTTTCAGGTGGAAGAGGTGGTGGTGGCTTTGGAGGCAAACCCCAGGGGAAGAAAATAAAGTTTGATGACTAAAGTCTTAGTCTATTTTACTTTTTGAAAGGACTCTGGTTGCATCAGTTTTCAGAGCTTTTGGACATTCCACAAAGCGTCATTGGTATATATTTAACTGTTAATGGGCATTTTAGCCCTTTATTTAGACCCCTCAGACCTTCCATCCCCCTTCTGTGCCAGAATGGTACTTCTGACCTTTTCAGCTTAATCAAGACGTGAATACTGAATGTCCTAAATGCAAACCTGCACCTCACGCCCCTGAAGCACACTTGCTTTTCTGGAGGAATAAAATGGAATAGATCAGGTTCGCTGTGAAAAATGTTTGGTTTTGTCAGATACATTGTGTAAATTTAAACCGTTTGTATGATTTCGTTTTACCTTTTGTAAAAAGAAATACACTTGTATCCATATGTTTTGTTCTTATTTTGTCACTTAGTTTACTTTAGAAGCTAATTTTTACTGTAATGTGCAAAGCATATTTTGATAAGAGTTGAGTCCTTCCTCATGAGTTGGATGTTGAGAATGACAAATGTTCACATTTTTGCTTGTTTTGTGGGATGCTGTCGATGTCTGAGTTGCAGATGAAAGACCTCTAATCTATGTAACATAAAATATTTGTAGTGCATTGACTAATTTTTTTTTTTCCCCCATCTGACGATTTTCAGACGATTAAAACCTTGTATGTGGTGATTTTTAAATGACTTGCAATAATTTGTCTTCAAAGTCATGTCCTTTAGACAGGGTCCACTTTCACTAGTGCTGATCAGTTTCTCTGTCAATGGGATATGTGCAGACTTAAAGTTGTCTCTAATTAAACCACTACTCAACAAAAAAAAAACCGTCAGTTCCAGCTAAAGTTATCAAACTATTTACCAATCTTTCTCTAATTTCAAAGGTTTGTGAAAAACTAACATAGTTTGAGAAGGAAATGATCTCGTTGATGTTTCAGTCAGGGTTTACTGACAGAAACAGACCATAGCACAGAAACCGTACTGGTGAAGGTTATAAATATCTTCTGGCCTCTGAAAGTGCACTGTGTACTTGTTCTGTTGCACCTCAGTGCAGTGTTTGATAATATTAATCACAATAGTCTACTACAGAGATCCTGTTAGTATTAAAAGATGCACTCCTGTGGTTGTGGTCACATATCTGATAGACAGTTGTGTATTTAAATTGGGAGTAATCTTATTTAACATAAGCTGGTCACAGTGTTCTGTGCTAGTATCAGTTCTATTTACATTATACATGCTTTTCTTTTATAAGGTAATATTAGAAAACAATGCATATAGTTTGATTGCTGTGTGGATGATACTTTTATAGTTTTATGTATCCATGAAGTGAACTAAAGGCTTATCTGAAAGGCCTGAATCACCCATAAGTTCACAAGAAATTGAGGTTATTGTAATCAGCCCTAGAAATTGTAGAGTTTCTAATTAGAATTACTGAATGCATGCATCATTATAAACAAGCTGTTCTGAAAGTGCTGAAATCCCAAGATGAGAAAGAGATCCTATTTCTTCAATGTTGGTTTCTTTTTATTGGCCCCTTGTTAAAGACCTCATAATATGGAAATATCATAATCAAGCAATTCACGCTCAGACTGCTGGTTTACTTGTGGGCCTCCTTGTGGAAGAATCTCCAAGTTTGTATTCAGGAAACAAACCTTTCTGCTTTAAAGATTAGTACATCAATGCAGATGGCTGTCCGTCCCCAAGCCTGCTTCTACTCCAGGTTTCCTCCTATTACAAGGAATTTTTCCTTCCCACCATTGCAAATTGCTCGCTCATAGAGGTTTGCTCCATTATTGGTATTCTCTCCAAAACCTTAATGCGAATTGACGCTATTCACAATTTGTTACATTATTTTGGATGTTTGTGATCTGTAGGCCAGCAGTTTTTTTTATTTCTTGTTTAACTATGAAATTTCATAAACCTAAAACCTCTGGAATGTATGCATGGTGTTCATATTGAATATACAGAATAAGAAAGACCTGAATAGAAAAATGGGGTTTGTTGTGAGAGGATCTGGAGGACTGCGGAGCTAAGAGCCCTGACATCATGGCATCAGGACAATAATCCGCCTCTTAACATCAGCAAGAACAAGGATCCAGGACCTCTACTGACAGCGCTGTAGGAGGAAGGCCCCACAGATCCTCTCTTATCCCACCCACCACAGCCATACACCTCTCACACTCCTTCCATCAGGTAGGAGGTGCAGGAGCATCCAGACTCGCAGCAGCAGATTCAGGGACAGTTTCTACCCACAATCTATCAGTTCTACTGAACTACTGAAATATTAGACAGTTGGTGCAATCACTGCACACACTGTACATGTAAATACATTACCTCTGCACTACAGCCACCACAGTATTTTTAGTAATTTGTATTTATATATTTCTTTATGTTACGTATGTGTAATCAGTTTTTTTTTTTTTGTAAGGGGCTTTGACCTAAGAATTTCATTGCTGGTAGTGACGTGCCATTGTTACCTGTATATAACTAATTAAACTTGGACTTGATTTGATTGAGCTTTATCCCAAGAAGCTATAGCCTACGCATGATGACACAGTGTCACTAGATTATCCTCTCAGCTCTTAAAAGTCATTTGGGCTCCAAAGCAAAGTTTGCTAATCGTCATGGAAGTTAAGCGTTAAAGATTTCATCTCATAAAAGCAGATTCGTTTACAGGATTTCTTTCTTTAATAATACAACACAACAGAGCATACAAACTGAACACACTGGGGCCAAGTTACTTAATAAATGTTTGTCTCCTAATGACCTGCGAGTATGAACTCTGCTGCTTTAAGCACGGAGCAAGGGAATTAAAACGTGGATACCTGTCCCTCAGGATACAAAAACTCTTATTGTTATCTTTACACACTTGATACCTGTGAAAAATGTATCGAAAGACTTGAACTGTGACATTCTTTCAAATTAAATCAAATACACCTGTGGCTGTGGCAACCTCCCTTCTGAATCTTATCTATCTTATCTTAATGACCTTGTAGTACCATATCACCCTATTAGAGCACTTCGCTCTCGCTCTGCAGGCCTACTTGTTGTTCCTAGAGTATTTAAAAGTAGAATGGGAGGCAGAGCCTTCAGTTTTCAGGCCCCTCTTCTGTGGAACCAGCTTCCAGTTTGGATTCAGGAGACAGACACTATCTCTACTTTCAAGATTAGGCTTAAAACTTTCCTTTTTGCTAAAGCATATAGTTAGGGCTGGACCAGGTGACCCTGAATCCTCCCTTAGTTATGCTGCAATAGATGGGGGATTCCCATGATGCATTGAGTTTTTCCTTTTCAGTCACCTTTCTCACTCACTATGTGTTAACAGACCTCTCTGCATTGAATCATATCTGTTATTAACCTCTGTCTCTCTTTCACAGCATGTCTTTTATCCTGTCTTCCTTCTCTCACCCCAACCGGTCGCAGCAGATGGCCCCGCCCCTCCCTGAGCCTGGTTCTGCCGGAGGTTTCTTCCTGTTAAAAGGGAGTTTTTCCTTCCCACTGTTGCCAAAGTGCTTGCTCATAGGGGGTCATATGATTGTTGGGTTTTTCTCTGTATCTATGAAGCACCTTGAGGCGACTTATGTTGTGATTTGGCGCTATATAAATAAAATTGAATTGAATTGAATTGAATCAGGGAGCAGCCAAAGGTAGCTCTAAAAGTCAATAAAATGCTTGTTGGGAACACTTGCGGTTTATTTTACCACATACAAAGTGGACAACAAGCACTATGGGAATACCAGGCTCTGATCCTAAAATAAAACACCATAAAAAGATTCCAAAGATTAGGCAAGAAGGGGATTATTTTGTCTGAGGATCACGAGTGCTTTGAATACATGTTGAGATACTGCTGTACTAAATAAGTCAACCACATGGTGCCGCTAGAGGGCAAGCCGACTGAAACTGAGGCGCAAATAAGCCTGAGAGATTTGCACTCAGTACGAATCAACTCGTCTTAACACGCTTTACCACAGATGTAATGGATGTCTGATAGAAAGCAGTTCTTTATGCAGATTGCCAAAATCATAAAATACAGCAGCCAGCTTCGAAACTGACCCAGGGGTTAGGCACAAAAAGTGATTGCTTGTATTCAAACAGTGAGACAGTTAGCCTATGTCAAACAAATCTCATGAATAATGTTAAACCACTTTGAGCAAACAACACAAACAGCATTCCTGTCACAAGCCAGAAGCTGCAGTCAGAGTTCAGCAAAGTGACTCCTGTGTATGCTTTATTTATCTAAAAGGCAAAAGGTGTGAGTGACATTAAAAATGTATTTTTGTTAAGGGCAGGAGAGGTTCTAACACATATAATATAATCGTTCTATTTTCTCTCTCCGCATCATCTTCTGTATCTTCAATGATCAACTATCACATAAAGGCAAAAATGCTGAAAAAGTCATCTTAAGAAGCAAAAAAAGTTATGTAATCCAGGCAAGTAGGTGACAAAAACTATCAGCAAACAGCACTTCTATAAAGGACGGGCTGTTACTGTAACTCTGATCTCTGATTGTTCACATGTAAGAGGACTCGGTGCGACCTGACTCGGAGTTCCTGTGGCAGGAGTGTCTTTTGTCAGTGACACCAGCAGACAGGAGACAGCGCCATGCTGCCATCAGATGGCTCTCCCAGCTGAACAGGGATCTTTGTTCCTGTAGGTGCCTGAGCAGGAGGCACTGATGATGGCACCACTGAATACCTCCATTGAGAGGTTTGTTGTACCACCCCCAACCCCTCCCTGCCTTCAACACTGACAGAGGTCACGCTAGCGTTTCTCTGTGGCCTTGTGACGGTCGTCTGCAGTGACTGCCGTGCTTTCTTTTCTGTTTCAGGACTCTGTTGAAAGCTTATGTGGACAGACAAGAAGACACATAAATAAACACTGAGTGTTATCTCATCTGATAATCAGCTAATCTAAATAATCTCACTCTAGTTCTCTTCACTTATGTACAGCACTTACGTACAGCACAGATAATGATTGTAAAGATTGTGGGGGTTTTTGTATGCCACTTTATCCATCCAAAACACATATTTTTGAAAGAAAAGGTGCAAGCTTTATTAACTTTATTGTTTTTGTACAGTGTTTTTTGTCTTAATGTCTATAGCAGTTATCTCAAATATCAGGCCCAGGGACCAGAATCGGCCAGGCAAAGGCTTCAATCTGGCCCACCGGAAGGCTTTGGGAAATGTGAAGGAGTGAATAGAATTTGAACTTGAAATTACATTTTCATAAGTTGGACAGCGTTTTCTATTGACAAACACCTCCCCAACTGCCATTCATACTACACCAAAAAGTTAAGAAATACAGGAGGATTACAAGCCAAATCCTAGCCTACCCTAATCCTAACCCAGTATCAATAGTGTTCCACAGTACTACCCTACAAACATCTATGGCTTTTTCACTACAATAGTATCGTTTTTACATTTCCTGGATGCTTGTAATACTGAAAAAAAGAATGTGCTTGGTTTTTCATTCATGGGTATTACGATGACTCTGTAAAGTTTTACTGCTGCTTTTACACACTGGGATCACCTCCGGTGTCATGTCTTACAGGAAAAATGTAAAAAGTCTCTGTAACAGGGTTTATAGGGCACTACCGTGGAACAATAATAGTGACACTGACTGATCAGCACCATGATATCTGTATCTGCTCTCATGCCTGAGTGCAAACAGTTTCTGTGTGTGCCAAGGATACATCAGTTTACATATCTGACTCACTGGTATGCTGGATAGCAGTTTCGATTAATACACACTGGGATACTGTTACATAGCAGTGTGATTTTCTGCCTTGGGCCAGTGACAAACAGATATGCAGTTTATTTCCAACTTCTCAGCCTGTAGACGGCTCTTAATCTAAGTCTATGCAAAGACATTCCCATCTTTTGTTATGTCAGTGCTGCTGCTGTAAAGGTCTTTGAAGAAAATAGAGGGTTGGTGTGAAGGTTTGCATCCCTGTCCACCTCACCCATTGGCCACGCTGACATCAAAAGCTTCCTCCAATTAGTGTTAGCAAATATTCGGCTCCTGGTCTACAGGCTGGTTGGGAAACTGGCTGTGGACTGACCATACAGCACTAGTTTCCCACACAGTGATAACAGTCACCGTGGTGAGAAATTCACTTTAGATTAAAGTAAATGTCGGCCAGTGGTTGATAAGCCTGTGTTTTCTTTTCTTGTCACTTTGGTTGGGAAAATCTCGGAATGTGTGTTGGAAGTTCAGCAGAGCATACTGGGTTTCATGAATGTTTACTTCCTTTAGCGTTCCTCTCAGTGTAGAGGTTACAAAGGTAGTGAAGTAAGAATTGGTTGCTTTGCTGTGGCTGTTTTACTTGCTTGGGTGCTTGGGTTTGGGACGGCTTAACAGCTGAAAAATAGGAACACAATTAAGGCAGAGGAGATACCTTTGACTCTCACCATTTCCATTGTACATTGCAATACAGTCACTATTTACTGACCTCCGTGTAAACTAGTTGTCACTCCCTGTTCGCTATATGCAGTGTGGAAAATTAAAACTCAGCTATTGCTCAGTCCTATTGTCAGCTCATACTCAATAAAACACACCGATACAGCAAATTCACAATGGGGAGACTTCGGTTCCGATCCTTTGTGGGTTTGACTTCCGATCACTCTGTTTAACACAGGGGAAAGAGATAAAACTTAAGCTATGGTTTTTGTGCCGGTGAGTGTGTCCTGGTGAAATACAATACAGAGAAGGCAAATTCCATTTCATGGCTTCTGTTGTCCTAAAAGAGATTGTGGAAAACAAGGGGGTATTTGTTTCCTTTTGCGATGCCCTCGTTATCTTTTTGTGAGATAGCTTCACTGCGGTGTAACAGTCTCAGCAAGCGGACTTGTTGAAAAGTAATAAGAAGGGGACACGTGACAGAAAAAGTGGGAAATGCCACAAGTAGCCAGCGCATTTCTGAAGACAAATACAAAAGAGGAAAAAGGGGCACAAAGTTCAGTGAAAACCTGAAGTGTTTGTAGTTTTTTGAGATCCTTTCCACCTTCTGTCAAAGATAGATCCTTTGGGGGTTGCATCAGGAAAAGCATCCTGCGTAGGAATCTGCCAAATCAGATAGGCAGGGTGTTACCTGCAGTGGCATACCCGTGTCATCAAGGGAGCAGCTAACAGTCGTTTTTTAACAGGCTATAATCCAACCTGCTGGATTATACAACACACATATTACGCTAGTAGAAATGGATTGGGATTCATGTAGGTTTTTTAGTCTAACTTACTACTTCAAGAGCTTTGAGCTTTGGCACAGAATACAGAATTTTATGCCATTTTTAAGCACTTTATCTTTCACACATTTATTAATTTTTATTGAGCATGTCTTTGGATCGGCCCTTAATCCCAACTCCCCTCCCAAGCGAGAATTCTCTACTGTAGGCACATTGAACGTCTATCTGTTAAAGTATACCACAATTCCTTGGTTTTTACTTCCACGTAGTTTCTTTGGGAAGATCAATCCACTGTTGTTGGATTTATCTTATTTTCAGACATTTGATGTAGATAAAGTCAAACACAGTGTCAATTGTCATGATATTTATTTACAGATGGCATTCTCTGTACATGACGATTTTTACGTATATTTACATTATGCAGACACAACCACCACCAACCACAATCGGTCATTTACATTCCTTTATCGTCCATTGCCTTAAGTTAAAAGTAAAAGGCAAGCCCCCCCTTTTCTCGGGAGACGATTAAATTAACATGTCATAATGGTCGTACCAGCAAGAATTTAAGTTCACAGTGTCATTGTAAACCCCTCAACCAAATTCACGTCAAGTATATCAGCACATTCAAATCAAAAGAAAACATGTATGTAACAAGTCGTTTCCCCCCCCAGATAGTTAGCATATATGTAAAAGAGCTCCAGATCAAGTCAGCGAGTGTAGGGAATTCAACAGTACAGACAGTATCAATCTTACTTTAGGAGCAGGTACTGCATAGGAAGGAATTGACATGATATAGTGACCAAACGTGATCAAAGACAAAAGAGTTTTTGTCCAAATCATTGAGGTAGAGAGAGTTGTTTGTTTCTCTGCATGACATCCTTGTCCACATGAATGCAATGTGCAACACTTTGAAGACTGCTAACATAACTGCAGGCTGTACCCTGGCTGCTAGGGCGTCCCACTAATACTAGCTGCCTCTATATTTTTGATATTCACCCAAGAAAACATGATTTCCCACGATTAATCCAAAATAAGACATAATATATAAAATAAAAGGCATTTGGGATTTTGTTCACCACCACAATTAATTGTTTTCACATTAGTGGGTTCAGTGTGATTTGGTGATGTTGTGATTCATGACACAGAACCCAAGACTTGGGTTCTGTGTCGGGACAATTCTAGATCATGTCGGAAGGATAAAGACGAATAAGTCTCTGTCATTATTTAAAAAAAAAAAAAAAGACACAAGAGAATAAAATACCCACCAACTTAATGACAACTTAATCAACTTAGTATGCCCATTGATTTAGCAGCACAGTTTGGTTTTCTCTGAATCTGTGTGCCGACGGGGGTTGGTCCTTAAAAATGCCAACGTAAGCACACAATTCTAATTGAACTTAAAAAAATAATAAAAAATAAAATAAGCTCTGTATAATTTACTTTTGATAATCCTCTTCAAGAAATTGCACAACTGCTCACAAACAGAAAATTCAAATATTGTCCTAGTTTCACTCCACATACAGCTTCTGATAAACTATACCAGGAAGTTTGGCTCCTGCCTTACAGTGCGATGCACTTCCTCATAGCAGTCACCGAGGCAAGGCTGAGCTCGCTCGGTGCCGCTGTTAACCCGGTGTTCTCGCCAAGCTATAGGAGCTCCACCTTTTGTGAACAGACTAGTTCACTGTTGACCAGATTCCACATGTGCTGGAGGTCCGACGGGAGCAGCTTGTGCACCACAATCATGTTCTTAAAAAAACAAGGTTCTCGGTTCAACTTGCTGTTCTTATTTTTCACCAAGCCAAACGTCTTAAAGGCGTTGTGTTTGACAGGCGTGACCTGAAGTACCTCCAGGCACATGCCCAAGAAGACATCGTCGATGGGGTAAAGCTCCAGCGTGTCTGCGGCCCAGTGAAGCCTACTCACGAGACTTCCATCCATTAGAAAACCGCCTCCACCTGCGTATGGAGGGTAGTGCGTCTTGTTATACAAAGCCTGGGGGATGTGATATTTGTTGTCCTTTTTACGAATAGGCTTCGCTTTGAAAATCACATCCCCAACAAACAGGTTCTTTCTGTGTCTGCTGTTTTCCAGGTATTCAAAAATATTTTTCACGCTGACAAAGACGTCATCATCCCCCTTGAAGACATATTGCACGTTGTAGCAGTAAGTATGGAACCACTTGAGGAAATGGGTCTCCTTGAGAGTCAGGTTGAAGAAGCTATCTAAGAAGTCCCACTGAAGAATATCGTTGTAAATCTGGTCTTCATACTCCACAAGTTTCTGATGATTTGCCCTTTCTGCCTCATTGGAGGACTTACCAAGAAGAAAGAGGGTCTTTATCCTTTTGCCGTCCACCACCTGCTCTCTGCCCCATGTTTTTCGGATGACCTCCCTGCGGTCATACTGAGTGGCCACTGATTTAATCACCATCAGCAGATACACCTCCCCTGTGCACTTCTCAGGGTGGTTGAGGGTCATGGGGAAATATCGGCAATGCCGATAAAGCAAAAACTGCTTGAAACTGTCCTCGAGGTTCTTGAACCACTCGTGTTTAGAAAAGTTGACATTGGCGCTACAGTTGGAACTCTTTACATCCCAAGTTGTGGGCCTGCCGTCCTCAGGGATTCTAGGCTTCTCTGTGGTGGTTGGAGCTTTTGGCTTTGACTGGTAGCTGCCAGACTTCCAGAAACTTTTTATTTGCAGGTATGAGTCAGCTCCAGATCCTGCTTCCTGAGCAGCATCCAAACGAGCGTGCCTCTCCAGCTCGAAGCTGATGCTCCCTCTCTGGACGGCCAACGCAACCACGGCTAGGAGAAACATGACACTCACCCTCTTGTACACTCTCCAACGATCTCTGCTATTCTTCCTGGGGGAAGATAAAAATCATGGGATTCCAGTTAGACACGGCAACATTATACCTTGTAATAGAGGGAAAGTTGATTATATAAACATTGTTAGTGAAAGGCATATGTGTGTAGTGTATACAAAGATTACCTCCAGGTCTTTATATCAAACAATGAGAGCTTATTTATTTATTTTTGCAGAGATTTGTGTATTGCAAAGTGACAGATGTTCATTTAGGATTATTTATTTAAAGAAAATTTAAGAAAAAAACACATAAGGGCGAAAATCATCAAAACTATAACACAACACCCTCGGAGGGTACCTACATAACAAACATGTTGCTGTATAGACAGAGAAAAGACATACGGATTGTCAGCATACCCACACGTCTCCAGAGATTCATTTGTAGTTTTGTGTATGGCCTAAAATGTAGTTGGGAAAGTCCTATGACACCCGGACAATTTTCACTTGAAACGTCATTTATAGATTACACAACCTATAGAGGCTTCACTATTACCATGTTTCTAAAGAAAAACCCCACCATAGATATATAACTTTCTATAGAAGAATAGTCATGAAATACGACTTATTTAACCAGCATCTGTGGATTTTAAAAGCATGGATTGTACTCCAGATTTTCTTCTATGCCAGGCTATATGGCTCTTTATTGCATTCATGATCAATAAGACACTCCTCTATTCCTGCATGGGCCCCTCTACTTCTGAAGATCACTATCTCCCCCCACCCCCATCCTCAAACAAAGTCCCTCCTGAAGCCACACAGTGGACATACAGCTACAAGTTACAGACAGGTGTATTTGTTCTCAACAACATCAGTAATAATAATAACAACAATAATAATGTGGTTAAGTCCTTAAAACTCTATAAGAGATCGATTCATTTTGCTTCTCACTAAATATTGTGGTTTTTCTTTGTTTGGTTATTTCAAAAGCTAATTCTCAACGTTCAATTGTTGCTTTCTCCTTGTCTTTTCCTTTTCCTTTTTCTTTCTTCCTTTCTTTTTTTTTCTTTTTTACTTATCTGACAAGCCTACTTTCTAATAGACTTTAAAGATACAGAAAATCAGTTGAAATAAGTGAAAAAGAGGTTACGGTCAGATCAGACGAAAATAAAAAAGGATAAACTATCCGTAATTAAATCTTTTAATAAAATGCGCCACTTACATTTTTCCTTGTGCATCAGATTCTTTGTGATGATGTGCCGGCGATGATCGAATAGTTTTGAGTGTTTTTGTTGTTGTTGTTGTTTTTTAAAGGTAGAATGACTTTGCTTTATGTAATTTCCGCTTCTTGGAAAAAAGCTAAATATTCCTTTCCATCGAAACAGTCTTAAAGCATCAAGCGTCCCGTTTAAGAGAGAGTTTAAAGGTTTTCAGGGACTGTGGTGCGAATGTGCGCTGTATGGTCTGCGCCGCGGAGAGTGCGCTCAGGCGCAGAGATCCGCCTTTAAAAGCTCAGCCGCCGTTACGTAGCCTAGACTACACACACAACAGTTAATGAATGAACAGAGAGGGATGCATAGTGTCCACGACGACAGGCCAATTAATCATCAGCCGACTACCCTTAAACCTGCGACAAAGCAAATATTGAACTTCTTGTCATTTTATTACGTAGACGTATGTCGTCTGTATGAGGCGGATGAAGAGTGGAAAGGTGGCTTGTCCTGATCACATATCTGTGAGAGTATGGAGAGAAGGCAGAGGAGTTTTTCACCAGTATTCAACAAAATTGTGGATTCCTGAGGAATGGAGAAGAAGCCTGTGGGCGACTTTCAAGAGCAAGGGTCATGTACAGAGCTGTAGTCGACTACAAGGGGATGAAACTTATGATCCATGCCATCACGTTATGGGAAAGGGTTGCTAAAGCTAGGATAAGAAGAGAGGTAATCATCAGTGAGGAGCAATATGGCTATAAGCTGAGAAAGAAGTCCACAGATGCAATGTTGGCTTTGAGAATGTGGATGTAGAAGCATAAATAAGTCAAGAGGAGCTGCATGGTGTCTTTGTGGCGCTATAGAAAGCATGCAATAGGGTGCCGGGACAGGAAATGTGGTATCTGGAGAAAGTCTGGAGAGGTAGATGTATGCACTGGAGAGAAAAGGAATGACATGGCGACAGAGAGATAGCAGCAAGACTAAAAGAGAGGGTAGCAATGCTATGATGAATGCTTTTGAGGAATCGTGTGAGGGTTTATATTGTCCCTTTCCTGATCACTCACAACAGTAGAAACGAGTACATCAGAGGGACAGCTCAGGTTGAGAGGCTTGGAGACAAAATTAGGCTGGCGGTTGGACATGGATACAGTGGGGCAAAAAAGTATTTAGTCAGCCACCGATTGTGCAAGTTCCCCCACCTAAAATGATGACAGAGGTCAGTAATTTGCACCAGAGGTACACTTCAACTGTGAGAGACAGAATGTGAAAAAAATCCATGAATCCACATGGTAGGATTTGTAAAGAATTTATTCGTAAATCAGGGTGGAAAATAAGTATTTGGTCAATAACAAAAATACAACTCAATACTTTGTAACATAACCTTTGTTGGCAATAACAGAGGTCAAACGTTTACTATAGGTCTTTACCAGGTTTGCACACACAGTAGCTGGTATTTTGGCCCATTCCTCCATGCAGATCTTCTCGAGAGCAGTGATGTTTTGGGGCTGTCGCCGAGCAACACGGACTTTCAACTCCCGCCACAGATTTTCTATGGGGTTGAGGTCTGGAGACTGGCTAGGCCACTCCAGGACTTTCAAATGCTTCTTACGGAGCCACTCCTTTGTTGCCCGGGCGGTGTGTTTTGGATCATTGTCATGTTGGAAGACCCAGCCTCGTTTCATCTTCAAAGTTCTCACTGATGGAAAGGAAGGAGGCCAAAAAAAAAAAAAAGAAAAAAAAAAAAAAAAGAAGACCCAGCCTCGTTTCATCTTCAAAGTTCTCACTGATGGAAGGAGGTTTTGGCTCAAAATCTCACGATACATGGCCCCATTCATTCTGTCCTTAACACGGATCAGTCGTCCTGTCCCCTTGGCAGAAAAACAGCCCCATAGCATGATGTTTCCACCCCCATGCTTCACAGTAGGTATGGTGTTCTTGGGATGCAACTCAGTATTCTTCTTCCTCCAAACACGACGAGTTGAGTTTATACCAAAAAGTTCTACTTTGGTTTCATCTGACCACATGACATTCTCCCAATCCTCTGCTGTATCATCCATGTGCTCTCTGGCAAACTTCAGACGGGCCTGGACATGCACTGGCTTCAGCAGCGGAACACGTCTGGCACTGCGGGATTTGATTCCCTGCCGTTGTAGTGTGTTACTGATGGTGACCTTTGTTACTTTGGTCCCAGCTCTCTGCAGGTCATTCACCAGGTCCCCCCGTGTGGTTCTGGGATCTTTGCTCACCGTTCTCATGATCATTTTGACCCCACGGGATGAGATCTTGCGTGGAGCCCCAGATCGAGGGAGATTATCAGTGGTCTTGTATGTCTTCCATTTTCTGATGATTGCTCCCACAGTTGATTTTTTCACACCAAGCTGCTTGCCTATTGTAGATTCACTCTTCCCAGTCTGGTGCAGGTCTACAATACTTTTCCTGGTGTCCTTCGAAAGCTCTTTGGTCTTGGCCATGGCGGAGTTTGGAGTCTGACTGTTTGAGGCTGTGGACAGGTGTCTTTTATACAGATGATGAGTTCAAACAGGTGCCATTCATACAGGTAACGAGTGGGGGACAGAAAAGCTTCTTACAGAAGACGTTACAGGTCTGTGAGAGCCAGAGATTTTCCTTGTTTGAGGTGACCAAATACTTATTTTCCACCCTAATTTACGAATAAATTCTTTACAAATCCTACCATGTGGATTCATGGATTTTTTTTTCACATTCTGTCTCTCACAGTTGAAGTGTACCTCTGGTGCAAATTACTGACCTCTGTCATCATTTTAAGTGGGGGAACTTGCACAATTGGTGGCTGACTAAATACTTTTTTGCCCCACTGTATGTTGAATATGGAGCTGTCAGGCAGGAAGAAAAGAGGAAGACCACAGAGACAGTTATGGAGGAGGAAGGAAGACCCATATCTTTTGTAACAAGAAAGATTTATCCAACTAAACTGTATATATAGTTTGGATTATTTATCTAAAGAAACATAAAGTGGTAGCTCGCGCTTTGCTCTCCTCTGCATTTTCATATTCCACTTGTTTGTACCTCATGCCCTATAAAGACCGCGGCGTGCTATAGCAACATAAGCCCTCTATACAGAACAGTAACCATTAACTTTGTCAGATAAATGCAGTAGATTGAAGTCAAGTACAATACATAAGTCCCATGAAATGTCACACAGCTGAAAGAAGAAAGAATTCCTTTGTTTTTTTAAGGCAGGTATTTGAATATAATTGTTGGAACCAGTGTTTTTGTTAACATCTGGCGTAAGTCCTGTAGAAATGTTTGCAAATAAGAATCAATCAGCGATATTACATTACAGGAAGTCTTCCTCATTTCTCCTCATTTTTACAGTCTTTTGAACAGCCAGAGAACTCAGTTGTTAAGGTCCAACCTCCACTTGCGTTAATCTAATGAAACTCCCAAGATATCAGTTATCAGACTATTATTAGGTAAATCTGACACTAAGCCCCATTAGTTTAGGTTCAGTGTGTTTTTTTTTTACTGATATTCTTGTTCTTTTCTATGGCTGTAGCCACTACAGAAGAAAAAAGCAAGTGATACACTCTGTCCTCAGTATTTTTGCATTGTGATGTGGCCAAAAGCAGCTGGTTATCCCAAATTATTTATTCTAAACTGTGAATTACTGTTAATAATTGATTAGATATCCCACACGTTTGAGCTTTTACCTTTTAAGTAAGTGTTTCTTTACTTGCCGTATGATTAAATCTGATTTACTCTCCAAAAAAAACAACCCTCTCACTTCTTAGTGTACATCTCTTTTCCGTGGGATAGTGTGGATGGGATTTTTTTGTATAAGCAGAAAAGGCTTTTTTTTAAGCATTCCCACTTTAAAATCGATTATTTCAGGTGTATATAAATCTTTGGCCTGTCACATTATTCTCTAGGAAGGGCAAAATAACAATGATTTGCTAAAGTATTGTAATATTGCTTTATTGTTGTCCACTGATGTCAGAGGAGGTGCTGGGGTCAATGAGGCAATGCAGAGCAAACTACACAGTTTTTTTTAATCAGGTCTGTGGCCACTGACAGCCATTGTATGACAAAGAATTCCTTTTTCTTTTGACATCGCATACAAGGGATGCCTTTGATCCATTCTCAAGGAAGGTTTGTTTTTTGGATAAAAGCATAACTTTAATGCGAGTCACAAATCTTACTTACTCTGAAACAAAGGGAAAAATCCCAAATCAATCATTACAATGGGTGAACGCAATATCACGATGGTCAGGGCATGTACAATACTGGGGTTTGTGCAATATAATTGATGTGTTTCCATTATCGTTATCTATACTGTCCTCTGTGTCCACTCTCCTTGTCATTGTTTGTTCTAGTATAATGTGATCACTGTTTTTGTCCTTGTCACGTGACCTGTAAATAGTGTCTCTGTATGTTTTTACTAACTTGTGTTTAACACCAACCTGCCAGAGGGTCTGCAGATGGAAATTAGCCCAAGGCTATAATCTGGCATATTTACATTTGTTAAAATGTTCATTAATATGTATTGCCCCTCTTTCTAAAAAATAAATAAATAAATAAATGTTTAATCAATAGATTAAATTAAATAGTGGCTGAAACTCTTGCTTGCAGAGCTGCCTTAACCAAAGCTGCTCTTAACCCTCGCTGTGGCAAACCGTGTGTTTCCGCCTCCTCGTTTTCTGGAGAAAGAACAACAAAATGCCTGTCTGCGCTTCAAAACAGGAATTTTTTAATACGAGCACAGCTGCGATCCAAAACCTCTCCTTCCTCTGCTTTCCTCCCCATTTCCTGAATCCAACCAGTCATCCTTCTCGGGGCCATGTGCATCCTGTTGCCTGCTGGCTGTGTTTTTTCCGTTTTGATTTTTTTTCAGCCCCCCCATCTTATGTGGATTTAGTCTGTAACAGTTCTGCAGACGAGTGAGTTGGATATGGACATCACAGTACCTGACAACATAAGGACTGTCAGCTGAAGAATGAAAATAGAAGAATCAAATCTGCAATGCAATATTATATAATATATAATATATATATATATATATATATATATTATTATATATTATATATATAATATATATATATATATATATCATATATATAATATATATATATTATTTATTTATTTATTTATTTATTTATTTCAATCGTGGATCACATCATAGAGTTATGAATCCACAGAAAGTTATCAAAGAACTCTAATACGATCCCTTTTCATATCTGTCCCTCACGTCGACAACCACCAATGACGGTATCAAAAATCTTTGCCGACTCCTTTATGACTTCAGTCTAATTCTGAGAAAAGGATATTCTTAATACAAAATAAAGGGAAAAAAACCTGCCAGTACTTTTTAGGGTTTGGGGAAGAAGTTTAACACCTGAGGGACTTTGGTCGTTACTTTGTCAACTAACTAACACCAGTGAACATGCTTAGGAAAATATGTCTTCTTCCTCTTAAATACAACTCCAAGCTCCTCGGTCACCATGAAAGAATTTACTGCTGGACAAGAAAAAGGTATCCTAAGGAGATTGTTTCTTTTCTTTCCTTCTTTTTTGCACTCAAGTCATCACTTGAGGACCTTTCTCTCTAAGAAAGGATAGAACAAAGGAGGTGTACCAAGCCATGTTATAAATGCCAGTTTCAGCCATGGCTACAAGTAAACACTGGGCTCCCCTTTAGCCAACTAGACTTCATTAGGCTCAGTAAACACTAAAATAAGGTCAGATTCATTTGACTCTACAGTTTTTTCCATGCTTTGCTGATTTTGCTGACAAAAGTTTCCACTAATACCATATTAGTGCTGATGCACTTCCTGTTTTGGTGAAAATACATGACTCATTTAGACCTACGGAAGCACACCAAAGAGAAAGCTGACTGAATGATATTAATTATATACTTGGTGTGATTTTTTTTAAAAACTGTGAAAAAACACTCAGTGGTAGTTTTCAGCTGGTATGAGTCACTAATCCCGTGCCTACCTCCTTCTTGATAAAGACACTCTGTAAACTCAAGACCCTCTCGATGGTAGGCCAGCACCTCGAGCTGCCTCTTATCTGGAATTGGTGTTTGTAAATGGGTAAATGAGTAAACCATTGAAAAAGATTTGTCGAAAGGTTAAGAAGGTGAAATTTTTTTGTATGTCAAATACTGTTTGCAATCTTAAAAAATAGACCCTCATGCACAAATCCAGAAATGCTAAAGTCACCAACAGACAGGTCTTTCTGGGTGACTGCAGATATCAGAGAGTGAGATTTAAAGCGTCCTTGAAAACCTGCAGCAGGGATTTGATCCTGTGTATACACAATAACAAAAGTTTAACTGGTTTCACAGGAATTTCCCAAAGGTTAAACATGTCACAAAAAGGAGGAATTCATTTTTTAGTCTGTTTGATTCACACTTTGTCCTTTGGACATTACAATGTTTGGTATGAGTGTTTCTGTTAATATCTCATCTCTTCTAATCCTGTGTCAAATAAATCGAATACAACAAGAACAGAGAGCTTCATGTCTTTAACAGAGCAGCTGCGGGGCTCGACTTCACGCATGTGTTCAAAGGAATGGTCTGTGAAGGTTCTCAGTCATCCAGGTCATCGTAGTTCAAAGGAATGGGACAGGAGGAAGCAGGAGGTGGGGGAGACACTGGGATGCAGTCCCTTCTTGGCTGGCGTCACTCCTTTATCAGCAGTGCACATGGCTCCCTGCTGATAAACACAGCTAAAGAGGGTGTCGGTGATCCTGATGACATATAGGGCTGTTTAGTAGCAGAAGTGGGACCTTTTGAGCACAAATTTAAAAAAAAACAACTTTGTCTATATATATGTTTTTTTTTTAAAGTACACTATTCATTATTATGACTGAACCTGTTGTGAACAACTATATTGAAAATGTCTTAACGTTCTTGGACCTTGGACATGTCACCACAGTTTCCATCTGGTAGCTTTCCTTAGCTGTTAGCCCCCCCCCTTTTATCCATGGTTTTGTTATGATAAGGAGCAGCAGCTTCCACTCTGTTGCAATTGCAGCTGGTCGGTTCCAGCAGGAGTGAAGCTTTCGGGGTTACACCTGGCAGAGACAGTGCGTCAGTCTGTCATGTGCGGTCCATTTCCTTGCATTGTGCTCCCCCTCGCTGGCAGCATTCGCAGCTGAATCGGTCAACTCTCAGGAGACAGCATGGAAGGGGTATAAGGAATTGCCATCCAAATCTATCTTTCAACAGCCTTTATATTCCAGAGGTGGACTGACCATCTGTGTTATTAAATAAAGTCCTGCCAATATCTTGACAAAAGTGGACTTCATTCTGTGTTATTTGTCATGTACTCTAGTAAGTTGTGTAGCTCAGGGGCAGGAATGACATGTTCCCTAGAGGGCAAGGACCCATCCCATTGTACCGTTTTCCCATACTTCTTCCCTGTGCTGTCGTCACAACAGTGTATGACAACAATAACGCCATCAGTCAATACTTCACTTAAGTACGGGCACGGATACAAGGCTTAAAAATAGGGTTTGGAGAGGACAGCAGCTCAGGAGGCAACAGAACACTGTCTGGCAGGAATGAGTCACAAGAGCTCTTACAGTCACATGTTTGATATAAATGACTGCCAATAACAGCAGCCCGATGGGAAGCAATTTCCCCATATGCCTCCCCTTAACCCTCAACCAGTCATGGTAGATCTCTGGAGGTTTCTTCCTGTTAAAAGGGGTTTTTTCCTTCCCACTGTCACCAAGTGCTTGCTCATAGGGGGTCTGTCTCATTGTTGGGGTTTCTCTCTATTACTGTAGCATCTTTACCTTACACTATAAAGCACCTTGAGGTGACTGCTGCTGTGAGCTGATGCTGTTTAAATAAACTGAACTGAATTTAAAGCAATGGAGAAAAAAATGGCAAGTAAAAGAAGCACTGGAGTGATTTTGCAAACTGCTGACTCGTCACACATTTATTTAAAACTGCTTGAAAGAATATTAACAGTGAAAATGCACTGCAACAGAAATGTCTCACCATAAATACACATAACCACACAGGCAAACGGTGCAAATAGACAAGCAACTAAAGCTGAATTTACGACATTAACACAAATTCAAGTTGTTTTTTCCCCCCTCAATTATAGTGTACATGCTACCTGTGTGTTGAAAGTAAAAAGTTCTGGATATCATTTAAAAACATGCACAGTCATACTAGGACTCTAGGACTCTAGCTCTTTCTTCTACAATCTTTTTTCGCATCTGCGAAACAGGAGCTGCCACTAAGAGCTATGCATTTGTGGCAATGTTTTACATTTGAAATACAGCTCGTATAATAATTTATTCATGTGGACAGACATCTTCCACCATAGTTAAAAATCAATACAGCACATTGTGAAATTCACGACGATTATTGATTTACAAATTCAAGATGAGAACTTTCAGTACCGGCTCTTGTACTGCTCTTTGCAATGGCGTTTAAGAGATAAAAATGTCTTTGCTGTAATTTTTAAGCTCCAATCCTCCTCCCTCTCACAGCCCTGGCTGTGTTTGATCTAAAATCTTGAGCTCATGTCCAAAATGATGAAAGTTATCCACAAAAAGAGGCACCTTGGGCAATCCCCACTCAAGTAATGAACATGCCAAGTAAGCAAGTAGGATTGAGTGAGAGCAAGAGAGAGGAGCGTTATCATATTCTGCCCCAACTCAGAGCGATACTAGACTTCGGAGTTAAAACACCTGAATCTTGTTACAAATAAATTCTGCCGTAGTTGGAGGGTGTCGCACACATTTTGTATCACCTTGAGGAGAAACTGCAGAAACTCAGGGCCAACAGAGACTGTCAGGTGCCCAGAGTCGCATGACTGTGGGTTGTGTTTATTGTCTAACGTCATATCAGGTTACAGAAGTAGTCTGCGCTGAAGCCGAAGGGCGAAAAGAGAGAAAAAAAACCCCCTAAATGCAGAACCACAATCATAGACATTGTTCCACCCAGTCCTGCTCCTCCTCTTGCCACTAAGCCTCGACCGTCTCTGTTTGACCCTGATCGTAACCTGGTTGGATGATGTTACAGGAAGCCCGATGCTCCTGGGAAGATAGTGCTACCTCGTGGTGACAGCTCCCTCCTCACCTCCTCTTTGATTGCCTGCCTGAAGACAGAGGGAGAGGGGAAGGAAGAAAGGTTGATAGGTTGATGAAAGGGGGTAAGAGGGAGAGAAAGCGGAGGACAATCAGACTTAATTCATCAATAAAATGAGAACAAAATTAAGCTGCTTTGTCACCAATGTATACAAAACGTAGTTGTTAAGCTCCTGTCACTGTGTAAGAAATAGCATATTTAAATGAAAGATTTAATCCAGACCTATTTAAAAAATAAAAAGGACAGTGCTGCTTCTTCAGCTTCTCTGGTTCTCAATCGGCTAGGACATTTTCCAAACACGTAACCGAGGTTATTATGGTTAACTAAAAATAAACACTTTATTTGAGTTAACCAAAATGAAAGGGAAACAGTGGACGTTTTAGTTGTTAGTTTAATATCATTTTGTTACAACTTGCCTGATGAGGCTTTGATGGACACACTTACTGAGACTCCAAGACTGTGAGTCAACTGCTTTCAAAACATTCAAGGTTTTTATTGTATTATCTACTGTGATTGCTCTAAATATTTCCTCTGACACCTGCCGGTCATACAACAGTAATTAAAAAGACTAAAACCAATAAAAACTGAACTGAAATGGGCAAACCGGCTCTGGAAACCAACTGAAACTAAAGTGAATTAAAAATAAAAATCCCAAACTAAGCAAAAATAAAAACTTATTAGAAATCATAAAATTGTAAGAACTCTGCTCTTAACATTATGGCTCAGCAGAAACTCCTATCCTTGTCTCTACTTGCTAAGTGGGTGGCCCGTTAAGCCACACAAACATCTTTTCTTTACCCAAGGGAGCCTTTCACTCAGTCACAGCAGATATGTATGCTAGAAAAAACAAAACAAACAAAAAAGCCATTAGCCTGAGGGGAATCTTGCTCAAATGTGTGCTTGTTATTACACAGATCACTGAACCACCCCCCCGACAATAGCTTGAAACATGCCAAAAAGCTTACTATACAATACAGGTTATTTTATATAGCATGTCTGTTTGCTTATTGCCCTTCAAGATGAGATGTGATTAAGTGACAAACATCTGATATTCGCCAGACCTCAGAAGTACAACACACTCACAGAAGGATGCGGTGGCTTTGAGTAGCTAATAGGTGCCATTACAAACTTCGTGGTAAGGGCACCCATCGGAAGAGCCGGAGGTAATCGCTCATGAAATGCAATTAGGATGCATGAGAGCATGGAGAGATGTTATCGGCCAACTAAGAGCACCAGATCATCTCTGCGCTGACTCCAGTTCTGTGTGTAAGACATGAAGTTGACAGCAAATAAAAATGGACCCAATATCAGACCTGACAGTGCAGTGCCTCCAATAAAAGCTAACTCAATTAGATTTTCCCAATTTTCATTTTCCCAATAAGTGCTTACTGTGTTTTTTGTTTATAGCCATTGTTACATTCTGCATGATAAGCCAACTTATGATTCAGACTACTTTGTGTCGCTGGCCATAACGGGAAAAACATTAATGCAGATTTATAAGGAAAGTCTTAAAAAAGGGGCATATTTTATTATATAGAGACTTCTGGCAGAGACTGGTAAGAAATGAAAGAGTGGCAAGTGAATATCCTTAGTGGAACTGAAGCAAAAGTTGCTGGAAACCAGTGCAACATTTTTACAGTTAATTTCCTTTAGCCATTGTGTTGCTGTTGTCTTGGTGAGTAAGTACGGCATGAAAAACTGGATTTTCAGGCCTGGGAATACCCACACACCCAGGAGTTTCCTGACATGCATGGTTGTGTTGATATGTGAAATGTAAAACTGATGTTACACAAATATTTGGTGATTGTGTGGCAGAGATTTAATCCAAGCAGTAACAATGCTCTACATGTTTGGTTGTGTGGGGTGCTACAACTCCATGACAGTCACCGGTTAATGCTTTCATCATTTATATAAGATATACCTATTTTCCTTTGGTATGGTTACCAATTTAACTGCCAGATATATGTATTAATATCAGTACTGCTAGGGGTGGAGCCGAACCAGAATACGGTATTCAGAAAGGCACAAATAACATGTTTTTTACGAATAATTATTTCGATATTTAAAAAATATTTAAAAAATATTTGTATTCGGGAACAAGGAAAAACTTTAAATCAAAAAGCTGAGTTTCCTTATGAGACCGCAGAACATGACCGGATGAGTGAGTGACGTGTCGAAGAGGTGAGTGACACAGGCTGCTCCACACAGCAACAGAGACGGCTCTGCTGAGCCAAAAAAACAGTGAACTGCATCACGATTTTTGTTGAATCGATTTTTTTGCACCTCCAAATCTGAGGCCATGGTTCTCAGCCGGAAAAGGGTGGAGTGCCCACTCCGGGTCGGGGATGAGTTCCTGCCCCAAGTGGAGGAGTTCAAGTATCTCGGGGTCTTGTTCGCGAGTGATGGGAGAAGGGAGCCGGAGATCGACAGACGGATTGGGGCTGCAGCTGCTGTAATGCGGACGCTGCACCGGTCCATCGTGGTGAAGAGGGAGCCGAGTGTAAAAGCGAAGCTTTCAATTTACCAGTCGATCTACATCCCTACCCTCACCTATGGCCACGAGCTGTGGGTAGTGACCGAAAGAACGAGATCGCAGATACAAGCAGCGGAAATGAGCTTCCTCCAAAGGGTGGCTGGCCTCTCCCTTACAGATAGATGGTGAGAAGTTCAGCCATCCGGGAGGGACTCAGAGTAGAGCCGCTGCTGCTCCACATTGAAGGGAGCCAGCCGAGGTGGTTCGGGCATCTGACAAGGATGCCTCCTGGGCGCCTCCTGGGTGAGGTGTTCCGGGCATGTCCCAGGGCAGACCCAGGACACGCTGGAGAGATTATATCTCTCGGCTGCCCTGGGAACACCTTGGTGTTCCTCCGGATAAGCTGGAGGAGGTGGCTGGGGAGAGGGAGGTCTGGGCTTCTCTGCTTAGGCTGCTGCCCCCGCGACCCAGCCCCGATAAAGCAGAAGAAGATGGATGGATGGATGGATTTTTTTTGTACCTTAACTGAGTTCCAGAGGCAGTATATAACTTTTGTGAAGATCGTTAAAAGGTTAAAACAATCCTTGTGTAGTTGTCACTTATTAACGTAGCTGAAACTCCCCACATATTTTCTTTTCAATGACGTTCCTTGTGACATGTTTATTGCTGGATTTATGGTAAAACATCAACTAATACTGCATATCCATAATTATTATAATGTATATAATTAAAGAATACTTACACTATAATGTTTGTTAGAAGTGTAATGCAAAAAAAATGGATTTTTACGCTTATTTTGAATTTTACTCGAATAAAAATACAAATACTTTTCCCTCCTCAACAAATACAAATACAGATACAAATTCCGGCTGCTTTGCACATCTCTAAGTACTGTTTTCCATCATAAACTGAAAATGCATGCTCAATAAGACTCAAATAAGTAGTGTTGTGCTGATATACTGGTCGATATCAGCCATCTGCCAGTATACTGGTATTGATATTTATAACAGCCGATAAGTAAACATTTTAATAATAAAGAGAAGACAGGAACACCGTTCAACCATGCTGTAAGTATTGATGTTGGGAATTTGTTTCAGATTGCACTGCAGGGTTAGGACTGCAGATTGGCTAACAAAAACGAGTTGATCTGCGCAGTGGGACAGAGCGTAACTGACCAATTTTTTTTGTCAGCTTATCTTACTAAGGGTGGAAAATAAGTACAGATAATAAATGTTAGGGAAATATGTTTATGATTACTGTGTTTGCAAGAAAAAAAAATCTGGGCTGATATGTCAGATTTTTTAATCGCCACATATCTGTATCGGTTTTAAAAATGCAATATACTATTGCTTAAAGTGCATCTACAGCAACTCTTTTCTGAGAGTCACTGAACATTCAAATCAGTGCTGGCCACCATCTAGAGTGGTTGGCAGAGTAGATGAAGTAACCAGATGGGGCCAAAATCTGCCAGACTGGTGTTTATTTCCCGCTCTTAGCATACGCTTACTTCCATTCCCGCCTCCTCCTGTGGAGCTGGCAGAGACAGGCCGGCTGCTCTGCTGCGGCTCAGACTGTGAGAACTGGGGAGCCAGGGCCAGGCCTCTACCCCGGTGAGCACTGTTCTGGTTGGTTGCTGTGTCAGGTGAACGGGGAATCTTGGGCTTACTTGCAATTGCAGGGATATAATCATTTCTGCTGACAGGGACAAAAACAAAAACAAAAAAGAATATAATCTGTTTTTGGTAAAAAAGAAAGAAAGAAAGAAAGAAAGAAAGAAAGAAAGAAAGAAAGAAAGAAAGAAAGAAAGAAAGAAAGAAAGAAAGAAAGAAAGAAAGCATTAACAACAATCTGCCAGTTAAATGAGTCACTATAAATACCATGATAATCATACAAAGAAGGATAAAACAGAAAAAACCCCTGAAACTGGTAGGATGGGAATATTTAACAGTTAAGTTAGGAACGTGATCTGTAAGACTGTGCAAAAGTCTTGCAACCCCTCATTTCTGTATATTTTGCAAGGAAAATGGGAGATAGGCACAGCAATAAAGTCACACATGGCATGACAGAGTTTTTCTCTGTCATACTTTATATGTATGAATATTACAACAGGGCACGTTCTGACTGGACATGCATCAGTAAATCCTCATTAGTGTTAACTTTCCTGTTTTCCCTTTCTCTAAAGCCTAAACATACGTAGGGTCATGGTGGTTTCCATAAAAATAAGAAAAGTTTTTAATAATTGAGGAGCAATTATTCATTTTTAGGTCTATTTGGACAACAGACAAGACAATCGTTTAGTCATTTTTAGACAATCAGTGTTAAACACTAATATAACATTAGAACATATTTAAAATGCCTTCCTTCCATTCAAATTAGACATTTTCTTTTTTTTTTTATACCTAATTTTCTTTGTGCACCTTCTTTATGGTGTAATAAAAACCAAGAAAAGATGCCGCGGTGTCTGAGAAACAGGGTCACGAGTGAATAAATGTCTTCAGCGTCCAGTCACAACCTCCTCTAATGTTCTTATCAGGAAAGAGCTAAGCGACCTACATCCTGTTGAGCAAGCTCACACTTATCAAATGGATCGATTTCATTCTGGTTTCTGTTCAGGGTAGTCACATTGGCTCCAATATCTCTGATAAAATCTGGTATAACTAAGCGTTACTGTCACGGTCCTGGGTCGGTGACCCAGTGTTTTGAGTTTCTTGTGCCTAATCATGACAGTTACAGCGTATTGTATTCCCGTAAAAATGGGTGGAGGTGCTATCCTTGCATGTTGAGCTCTGTTCAGAAGCAAAATGAAATGGGTACACATTTTACATAACTTTTCATCAGTCCCTAAAATTCTTTTTAACAAGTCTCGAGTCTGAGTCCCGATTTCTGACAAAGTGTGAGTGGAAGACAGCCCGACTCTCCAGCAGGTGTTACTCTGTATTAGGGAATCAGTTCATTAGTCTAAAAACAATTGCAAACACACACATCTGCTCTTTTGGCATTTGCCAAACCACCGTGTTGCTAAGATTCTCTTCAGCTCAATATGAATGGCCATTTCATCTCACTATAAAAGTCTTGCTTTCCAAACTGGGGTGAAACGAGGCTACCGAAGTCAGACTCAACCAGGCTGTATTGTAGAGGTGTTTTACGTTCCTGGGGGGTGAGGTGTGGGGGAGGCGAGGGACTACTGAAGCAGTTTCCTGGGACTCATTATTGTGGGTGGGTTTCAGGAGTCAAGTTCCTCTGGGATTTAAAGGAGAAGAGAAGCAGGGGAGGTTCGATTGAATGGGTCTCTTTGTGGGCACTGCTCGTTTAAACGCATGTCACAGTCTCACAGACCAGCTTGGCAGTGCTGAGTCACCTATCGGTGTTCAGCAACATTCTTGCCAAATCTTCCCACAGACACACACACACACACACACACACACACACACACACACACACACACACACACA
>NW_024582366.1:4406638-4490230 GCF_018398535.1 Haplochromis burtoni | reverse complement strand
CACACACACACACACACACACACACACACACACACACACACTCTTACAGGAATCCCTGCAGTTATGTGGTGGTTGTTTTTTGTGCTCATTCCTTAACAGCATCAGATCAGGTCTGGTTCTAGTTCTCAGGAAAAATTAAGCCAAGAATATTTTTAACATGTTATTGTTGGCTCAATAACTTTTTTTTAAATGTAAATTTAGTTTGTATATATTTAGTATATATATAGTATATATTTCTCTATAAATACAGAGAGTGTGAAGTGCCCAAATGTTTGCTTTTTGAGTGATTTTTTTTTGTTATGTTGAAACTGCAAAAGTTTAAATGTTTTTTGTTTTTTTTAATCATCTTGTTATTTGTTATTTTATTGGCTGCTCTTTCTGTCATTTTCAATCGATCAATCAAAGAGAAAAAAAAAGTAAAATATTAAAAATAGGATTTCAGCAGCACAAACATCATCTGCAGAGAGCTAACAGCTTTTTGGGAAAAATCAGTGTAAACAAATCTGATAGAGTGAAAATCCAAAGTGAAACTGTTCATATTTCCATCGATATGTGCAGAGGAGGTCAGAAGAAAGGAACAACAGTGAACATCTTCTGCTTGGCTGCGCCATGGTTTGGGGTTCATCCAGCTGTGTCGGATGATCTTATTAAAACAGATGGAATTATGAACTCAGAAAAGCACAGTTAAATTTTGCCATCTGGAAAGCATCCGATTAGCAACAGCTTCATTTTTTAGCATGACAATAATAATAAAAACACTGCCAAAGTGTTAAAAGCACATCTGGATAGAAAAAACACATAACAGAAATGAATATTAAGTCATGGATTGGCCTCCTCAGAGATCGAAACGCAACATTAATGAAGCAGTCTGGGATTATCCCGAGAAGAGCTTTGAAATGTCCTTTCGGATGCTTGGACAACTATTCCTGAAGTCTGCTTAGATCAATTACAAAAAGGAGAGTTCACTCTCAGTTGAAGAAGAAAGATGGTCTGTTTTTGCCTTTCATACTGTATTTCCATGTATGATTGCACTAGAAAAAAAATGAGTCTAAACAGTTTTTATAGTCTCTCTGTGACTGTTTACATTCAAACTCTGATCAAAAACCTCAACCTGATTAACTTTGACCGTCGTTAAACTGTTGCCTTTTTATTCAAAGAACTGCAGTAAAATTCAACACAAACAGCCATGTTATACATAAAATATGAACATGAGCGCGCTCAGTTTACATTTGTGTGTCAGTATACCTGGCAGAGTGTCCGTTGTGGTCCTCCTGGGAACATCCTTTTCTGGCTCTACCTTCATACTGCCTGTCCAATTCTGACTCCTGGGACAACTGCCCACACTCTGAGTCTGAGTGGGAATAAATTAAGAGTGTCAAAAGACCAATTTTAGAATCAACCAAAATGTCAGGCCTTCAAATGGAAACAAAGGTCATAACTTTAAAAAACTAAAAAAAAAGTAGATGGACAGCTGAACACTATCAAACACACAAGCACACTTGATACCATCAAACTAAGGTCATTAGCCTTCTGGTGCCCACCCACCAATCTGAGCCATGGTCTGAGTAACTCTCATCACTCCGGCCACTCACACACATACTCAGACCCAGAAATGCATACACTATTATATATTGTACATATATTTATTAGTTTCAGATGTAGCCATTCTTGTATTTGCTGGTTTGTGTTGTTGTGTTTGCACATTTCTGTTGCTTGTGGGCTCGCACACAAGAATTTCACTCGCATGTGCTGTGCCAGTGTGCCTGCACATGCGATGTGACAATAAAAGTGATTTGATTTGATTTGATTTGAGACTGAGCACTTTGCAATCTGTCCTCTAATGTGTGCCTCCCTCCTGTTTTGTATATACTCCTCTTGTCTACTATTCATTCCTGCTGTCGTACTATTTATATTTGTATTTCAAGCACCCACAGTTTCACTGTACATGTACAGTGACAATAAAAGGCTATTGTATTCTATTCTATTCTATCCTATTCTATTCTGCTAAGTCTTTATCCCTTATGGTTTGTGAGGAAGTTGCAGGAACTTCATTCTCTGGAACTATCTTTTGTTGCTTGTGGACACTGGGCACCACATCAAATACATCTAACACACAACCAAATAAAAAGCAGCAGGTGGAAGGGAAATTAAAGATTTTTCCACAAAAATGCACAGAGCTTCTACTAAGTGTGAGTAATCTGAGCGCAAACATCTGATTTACAGCCACGGCTGTTAGACACGGTCAAAGAGTTATTATTTTACTCTTTTGAAATTCTACCGCTACTCCTAAATTACATCTGAAACTCTGAAAGTTGAGTCACCCACCGATGCTTTGGCGTAGGGAGTCTGTGGTGCTCGGCCGACTGCCGGAGCGTGTAGGAGGTCGTGAGTTGTATCGAGAGTGTGGCAGGCTTCCTTCCCCGCTCTTCTGTCTGTATTCTGTGTCTCTGCTGGTCTCGCCTCCCCGACTGGCGGGTCGATAATCACTACACATAACACGAACACAATCTCACATTAAGAACTTCCATGAGGATGTTGGTGTAAGCAAGATGGCTTTTAACTTGAAAAAACAATTTATTTTGATGATTCCACTGACTTTCATCAGTGCTAGTTCTCCATATTTGTACAGCTCTCTAACAGTTAATTATTTAAACTGTTAAATACAAGGTTAGGCCTGTTTCTCTAGGTTGGTGCTCAGAATAAGGAAATTACCTTGTCAAGACCAAACAAATGGTAAATGGACTAGTTCTTATATAGCTCTTTTCCACTCTTCTGAGCACTCAAAGCGCTTTACACAACTTGTGCATTCACCCATTCGCACAAGCACAACTGACATTCACACACATTCATACTCCGATGAATGCATCGGAGAGCAATTTCGGGTTAGTATCTTGCCCAAGGATATTTGGCATGCAGACTAGGGGAAGCCGGGAATCGAACCACCAACCTTCCGATCAGTAGAAGACCTGCTCTACCACCTGAGCTACAGCCAAACAAGATGCTTTACAGCAATGGTATGCAGGCACTCCAGTTCTAGTCTACTGCGGCTGACTCATCTCTTCAAAGTTTACGCTTTGCAAAGAAAACCATCAAAATACATTTGAAACATTTTGTATTTTCAGAGTTTTAGCGGCAAGAGGAACGTCGTTATCTATGTATCCTAAACAAATGGTGGCACAATTATCTACACAAGCTACAGATTAGTCAGCTCATAAAATCTATGGACTACTGTGAAGTGATCAGCCTTTAAAGAAATGAGGCCTGAAGACCGGTATCTGAGATCTAAGGACCAATGTTTATGGTGGTTTGTAAATCACTTAAAGAGAGGCTGCCGCTGCACAGTTTCTCATGTCTTACACATTTTATGGTCCCACAGACACCACAAAGAAGTGTTTTAGCTTAAGAGTG
Organism: Haplochromis burtoni; assembly: GCF_018398535.1. Lineage (NCBI taxonomy): Eukaryota > Metazoa > Chordata > Actinopteri > Cichliformes > Cichlidae > Haplochromis > Haplochromis burtoni. The sequence continues at coordinate 4,486,822 of NW_024582366.1, read as the reverse complement.
AACTTCAGTCTGGATCTTATGACACCGTTTGGTAATTTAACTTACCCCACGCCGATATTACGATGAGAACTAGGGGTTACTGGCCGCTGTAGCGGCTCATCAGCAGCTGGCTGTGGTAGAGGGGTTGGCTTCCTTTTCACTTTTGTCATGTTGGTCATGATCTACACAGCCACACACACAATAAAACAGTAACATACCAAACACATTTCCATCATGGAAAAAAGTGTTAACAGGGAAAAGAGAGATTAATGTGATAGAGTGCTGTAACTGTCCAACACGTAACTTTTTCTCACTGTAAACCTGACTGTGTTCTGTCCGGCGTATTGGCCAGTCATGAACTCATAGCCACATAAAACAGATCCCTAAAAAGCTAACAGCCCAGCACCTGAGATATCAAAAGCCATCACCACAAAGAGGCAGCGATGTGTGTAGTACCTTATCTAATCATGAGGTAAAATATATTTCATGCTAGCATTTATGAACCAAATAGCCAACTGATTACAATTCTGTGAATGCACAGACCTATGCACCGTCTAAAGTTCAGTGCACGCTGTGATAATGTCATATCCTGTTATTGGTGCAATAAACAAAATTTACAAGCTACTTTGCAACTTGCCCGTAATACATGTATATATATGTACACTAATACCCATACTGTTAGTAATTCGTATTCTTGATTAGTGTCAAAATTTGAACTCTGCGTCTTCTTAGCTACAAACAATATGTTTATGGTGAAAATGTGTGTTTTGCTCTTACTCCCAGGTACTCAGTGGTGAGCAGGCTTTCCCCAGACAGTTCCCTGTGCTGTGGCTGAAGAACTTCCTCTTTATCAATGTCGATCTCCATTAAATCTTCCTGTCACAATGCAAAGACAATAAATCACTTGAGAAAGAATTTGTGTGCAGTGTCAAAAATGCATATTGTCCGTACATGCACTTAATTTATGTTTAAGCATTAAGCAGCATTATATAAAACACCCACAGGGTTGCTGCAGGTCGATTTTAACCGGGTTACATTGGCAAAGCGTAACTTCCTCAGACTGACTAAAAATTAACTCTCACCCATTAAGTTTTTATTTAAAAATTAATACAATGCTTGGTACCATTCCACAAGGCTCTGACAAGGGACCAGTGTATTCTGTAGCTTTGAGACTGCCACTCAGAAACAGGTATGTACAGTACGTATCAGTTCACCATTGTGGGCAGGGAAACGGATAGCAGCTATAAAAATAAAAAAACAAAACAAACATAAACAAAAAAACACCTAACTCGAGATTACAGGGCAAGGGCACTCACACTCAAGGAACTCTCATGGGAACAGGAAGAGAATGGAATATGTGCTTATATACACACATACACACACACCCCAGGAAACTCCTGTAATTCATTTACATTTTAACTTTTTAAGTCCATCATTCCCCTTCATACTTTATTTTCTTTGTTTAGTTCTTTTGATATGAGCCAGTTATTTATGGTTCAGTGGTTTTGTTGAATTAATTTGTAAACAGGCATTTAATATGATGATGGAAAACACCAGCACATTGATGTTTATCAGGCGGCCTTACGTCATTGTCATCCTCTTCCTCCTCATCATCAGACTCTGGTCCTTCCTCTTCAGCTGGGGGGGGAAGGATTAAAAAGCCAGCAGATTTTCCCAAATTATACTTCATAAAAAAAACTATAGTTTCAAATGATAACTAATGTTATGAAAACTGGGGATCTGGAACAGGACATGTAAGATATCAAGTTTCATATTTACATATTTTGTTTTTCCTGCATTGCTTGAGTCGCTTACTTTTGGACTACCAGTTTATCATCTACGTGTTTAACAGTAAATTTCACTAACCTGAGTTTAGCTGTTTAATGATGAATTCAATCTGTCTGTTAAGGTTTGGGTTCTCCTCTTTGATGTAGCAGCGGAGAATCTCTTCAACGCTCTTCACACATGAGGGAAAGACACACAAAACATTCAAAAAATATGTATGCAAGTATAAAATTACAGTATATACATATATACATATATATATAACAATATTTGGCCAAAGCATGTGAAAGATGAACGTACCTAGGTGACACTGTGATGTCACTCGTCTCTTTCTGAAAACTAATTTAAAAACACTGAGATTGCATCCGTGTCCATTTTGGCCTTTTATAATTGATTCTGATGAAAAAATGGCTAACTAATTAGCTAAAATTTGTTAGTCAATACACTAGATAATCCTCATTTTTGAAATGATAAAACGATTAAGGTTGATTAAGGTGTGCTGACCCAGGGTTCCCCACTTTAAAAGAAAGTATGTTTTAAAGGTCTCGCTGATCGCATTGACTTCAGTTTGCAGACCTGGAAGCTGCGTCCATCTTTTATACTTTTTGTGATTGCAACTCCACATTTTAACTACACTTCCATTTACAACTTTCTCTGCCTATTAAATGAACACCTGTTCTTTACCGAGGAAAGTGAAGAGGAAGAGACATGCAAACTGCAAAATGCAAACTGCTATCTCACCATCTCTCTTGCTTCCTGTTGCACAGAGGGAATGCACAGGATGCTGTAAAGAGCTCCATTCACATATGGCCAAATCTGAAAGTGACACAGACAAACACAACCTCTATCTCTATGGTCTCAAATACAGCAATTAGAGATGTGTGCCCACAAAGAGGAACTAATGTTTGTGCTGTGGATAAGCTTTTTTTTTTTTAACAACCTGACCGCTAACATAAGTAAAATCAATGAACTCTGTGCTTTCTATGTTTTATTGATGTTCCTGCAGTCATGGCTCACTCATGCCAAGACTGCAAGACATTTCAAGGGACATAATTACACAGTGTAACATAACAGTAGAGAGACTGTTAATTTATGAATGTTGGCGGTTTTAGTTTATGATATGCTAGCAACTCGTGTCATTTTCTATCCTTTAATGGCATTAATTCTGCACTTTCCACCTATTGCATGCAGTACACACTGTTTGTTGTGTAGCCTGTATCAGTTTCAACCACGAGAAATCTGTTTTGCTTGCACACTGCAACCACTGTGCATGCAACTTCTGTGCTGTGTGTTGGTAGATGTGTATATCACCTCGTGGTTCTCATGTCCAAGGAGATCAGTCAAAACTTTTAGCACATGCTTGGCGTTTTCTGCACACTTCCTTTTTCCTGTAAAAAGACAACCATCCAGCACACAAATTTAGCAACGCTTTTTCTGTGTGCAATATGATGGGACTCTTATTTGATTTAATACATATAAATCCGGTTAATGACTTCCCAGTACTTATCCGTGTAAGACAATACAATTACTGATAAATCAAATGTGGGACAGTATTTCATTGTGGCATTCTACATTGAACAGAAGTACAGCATATAATAAAAACATGTTTTGGGAAAAAAGAAAAGGAAAGAGGGAGCGTCTGAAAGCGATACATCCTAGATATGACGTAAATGGAAGACAAATAATTGTAAAAACAAGAGTGCAGTGAAAACATGTATTCAGAAGGACCGAAAAGCTAAACGTTTGCTTTCAATGCAAACTTAGGCAATAATTAACCTTAATGTATCAGCAAAAAAAAAAAAAAGAAAAGAAAGAAAGAACAGGAACAAACCTAGACCTTGACTCGTTGTGGCGTGAAACAAGGTCGTTCTGATTTTCATGATAGCATGGACTATTAATAAGCTCTATGAATGAACGTTATAGTATAACCCATGGTGTGTTTGAGAAGACTTATTTGACTTGGAAATTATTCACGGACAGTGAAAAAAAACAAAGACACAAAAAAGCACACAGAAAATCAACACCAGTCTTAAAGTAAATATAGCATAGTAGCATAGCGTAGTAAATAAAATAAAGCCAATTATTGTTTAACATGGATGAAAGACAATAAGGAAATTGTAAGCCTGGGTCAAAAGTCAACTGATCCTACAGTAAGGCTTAAAAAGAAATGTGTTTATTCTTTAATGCCCTGTAAAAGCCTTGAGCCAGCTCTCCCTCTCACCTTCCTTTATTTGTTTATCACATTTTTGCTTCCACAGAGTGAGATTGTTATTTTATTTACTTTATAGTAAGGTATAAAGACCAGTCTTTATACCTTGCGATTTTCAGAGGAATGATTTTTTGATTTGTTGGTGAAGCCACTTAAACACTGACCTATGAACCATTCACGCATAAAAACAACTTGGCAACTGTAAATTCTACTTTGAGGGATTTAGTTATTAGCATAATTTGTTCCTATTTCTTCAGTTCAGTCTTTAGTTGGTTACTGATGTGATTCACAAACAGTACCCATTTCCCATTTTCTTGGCAAAATAAAAATATATTTGCCAATGGCCAGAGCTGCCTCTCAGCCTCCTAGCAGACACACCTATCAATTTCAAAATCCTACATCTCCATGTTCTCAAGTTATCACGTTCACAAGATTTTTACAGAACGTGATGCGGTCACTGAAAGTGGAACTTGTTGATACATCGGATTTTTAGTAAGTGCATCTGTGGTATCAGTTTGAAGCTCCTACGTCACCTCATTCTCGTGTTATCGCATTCACAAACGCCGGTGTCCATGCCGCCCGTCTGGTGTTCGCATTATTGAGCTACATTTGTGTTCTGCATGTTTTTATGTTTACCCTTTGTTCGCAAACACAGGTTCATAAGCAAAGCTGCAGAATACTCCAGGTTGTAGTCACTGAGGCAGTCTGAGTCCTGGAGCTCATCCACTAGCCAGCCAATCAGATCATCTGCAATCATGGCTGTCTGCTGACTCCTCCTAACAGGCGAGACATGATGTAAGGTCAAATATTCATGCTTGTCAAAAGGACAAAAATTGTGACATATTCATTTAAAAAACATTAATCGAGATAAGAAAGGATTTAGAAAACCCTAGTAATTTTAAAAACTACCTGAGGCTGAGTTTCTGCAGAGCCACAAGGACATTTTCCCGAGTAAGAGATTCTTTTTCTTCCTTTCTGAGTGTTTCTGTCAGATGTTTCAGAAGAATGGGGATTTGGGAGAGGTAAACACGACCTGTAATAAATATCAAAGGGACATCTTGAAAGCATTCACAGCCATTCTAAAGTCTCCTTTTTACAAAATGCTGTCTACAGTTACTGTTTAGCTTTTGTGGAGCATCATTAATAGTTTTTCTTCAAAACGGAAAGCCAGTAAGGTCAAGCCATCAGGAATCAACTTACAAAGTAAATGATGATGCCTAATGAGCTCTAATGGCAGCTTTAAACTTACCCTCTGCAAGGGAAGCAAATGCATTGATGAGACGAGCCATGTATTGACGGACAATCTCGTTTGTTGATCTCATTAAATGAAGCACAGTTTTCTAAGGAAACAAACAAATGTAGGGCAAGTTGTGCACTGTGAGTTTTTCCACTCAACATTTTTTGAAGAGTGAAATTTCTTAGAGACAAGGACTATGAATTTAAACATAAAACACAATGTAACTTATTTGACAAGTAGCATCTTTTTAAATGTGTCCTTCCTTAATGTTCATTTTTGCAACACTTTAAAATTAAAGGCATCATATTTATGTACGCTGACCAACACCTCAGTTAAATGCAGAGTCTTCCAGCATTGCTATAGAATTTAATTTTATTTATATAGCACCAAATCTCAACAACAGTCACCTTAAATGATTGCAGAGTCACTTAGATATACCTAGAAAACCTTGAAACATACACAGGAGTACAAAGATTGAAATCATTTATGAAAGGGTTATTCACTCTAAAGAGATTGTATTCAGCATAGCACCTGAAACTAAAGGCTAGGTGAAAAGAAAATGACGAGAGAAAAGAAAAAAAAGAAAAAAGAACAAAGTGTGTCAAAAGTCTTTCATGAGGGTAAAGTTTGGGACACAATCTGAGCTTCTCAGAGGAAAGTGCTTATTCTGAGACTGGGAACCATTTCTAAATGACTCACCATTGGGTTCAAATGATCTCTTAATATAAAATAATTACTAAATATTTGATAATGTTAAGATCATAAACAATGATTTTCTTCCTCTAAATTTAAATATATGACCTACAGAGCTAAACAAATTGACAGATTACACAGTCTGTCATAAAAACAAGAAGACTGTAATATTTTAGAAATCTGTCAAAAAATGTGTTTACAAGTTTGATTGCCTTTTCCATAACCTCCAGCTTTGTCATGAAAGTCACCTTGTAAGGATAACATAACCTTTTTGGGAGCGAGTTATGTTCTAAGTGTTGGTTTAAAATTGTCTGGAAGCACCACATTTCTACGATTCTTATATTTACGGCGTGTTTTTCAATTTGCACGTTCACAAGTTAATTAACAGGCCCTCTGAATGAATTTTGTAGTGTTAACATGCATGATAGTGAAGCTATAACCCCACCTCTTTAGTACTGTAGCACTCCAGAAGATCATTGCTGATGTAAGCCTGAAGCACAGTATCTCTCTGTTCACCAGGGAGTGAGCGGGTGAGTCTCTAAAAAGACATTAGAAACAGATCCAACAATCAGCACTCAAAAGTCTAATCCAAGTAAATATAAGTGCCACTTTTCTTTTGTCCAGGTTCACAAACTGCCCAAGTTTCTGGACGCCCCAAATTAAAACTGTACTTAACGCATTCTACTCTCTGAGGATGAAGACGGATAAATAAACACATATCTTAAGTTATAAGCGAGTGTTGGAGCCAAACAAAGTCACAAGGAAGGCTGATAATCAGATAAATACGAGACATCTTATCACTAAGGAGAATGCTGGAGATAATAAACAGAATACTCTCACCCAGCGCAGTGCCTGAAGTAGCAGAGACTGAAGTCTCTCTGAGCCTTCGATGAGGTCTTTCTTAAGCTTCTCATAGTCTAACGAGGGCAACATTGGCACATCCTTTGGTCTCCTGGTGATTTGAAGAGAAACGAGATAGCAGCCTTGTTTTATTTGGGTTTAATGAAACTTTATGATTGGTACAAAAATGATTTCTTCCAAACGAAGACTTACTGTGGTGCAATGGACGCTCGTAGCATAGAGGAAGCCTACAAGAGAAGGCAGAGGAAAAAAGAACAGAGATAATGAGAAACAAAAAAGGAGGATCTTTAATGCAGGGTATTTGTTTACAATCTGACTTTATTTATCACTTTAAAGTGTGCAAAACATACCACATGCAACATTAACCATATGTTACTCTTACCATCTGGTCCATCCAATCTAAGATAATCAAGTTAGCTAATGTGTAAATATGTCATTAGTAGTTTTTAAGACATGCATACATCATCATGCGTGTGGTACATGCGGAGTACTGGGACATACAGTATTACAGTGTTTGGCAATATTATCTATGCAGTAAGAGGCCAAGAAACAGTACCAGAAAGGGTAGGCTAATACTTCTGCATTTGTCACACATTAGTCCATCTGTGTTTTTTTTTTTAGATGGCTCCAGAGTGTAGCGACTGACATCTAACAAGTGAAAGACCCCCACTTTGACCCAGGAGAAGAAACAAAAACTTGATCACCGAGGTGTTGTTGTTGTGTGTAAAGTAAGGTGAAACTGACTATTAAAGTTTTTACTCTGAGGGTATTTTGAAATCAAATCTAAGGAGGAGGAGGAGGAGGAGGCGGCTGGACCTATGGTGGGAGAACCATAAGGTCAGAACACTGATCCGTGTAAACGGAGGTATCGCCTTATCTGGCACACTAAAACAAACAAAGAAAAAGAACAGAACAGTGATACCTGGCTTCTTTCCCAAGTTCCTTTCCCCCTAAACATTTGGTGCCCATGTACGCATGATAATATGTTGTTCTGGGACATTTGACACTGGCGCACCAAGCAACCAGAAGGTCATATTTAAAGCGACAATCAAATATGCTGCTTAGTAAGAAGAGAACCATAAAGCTAAACAAAGGTACTTCTGACAACAGCAGACGGCTGACAGAACAGAAATCCAGGTTTCTGCAAAGACAAAGATGGAGGTGTTCAGTCAATCCCACCAAAGAGCCAATTATATGTTGAACCTGAAATCTAGTGTTTGCATTGAAGCGCATACAAGCTAAATTTTAAAACGACTAATTTCGACTGTGTGGTGGCAGGAAAGTCAACTACAGGGTGGGCCATTTATATGGATACACCGTAATAAAATGGGAATGGTTGGTGATGTTAAAGTCCTGTTTGTGGCACATTAGTATATGTGAGGGGCAATTGTCTATGGTGTGAAGATACGAGATGTGCAGCACCTGAAACTACGGATACTGGATGCCTGTGCTGGCATTTCTCCTGCGGTGTTGCTATCAGTGTGTGAAGAGTGGGAGAGGGTTGCATTGACAATCCAACACAATGGGCAGCACATTGAACACATTTTATAAGTGGTCAGAAACTTGTAAATAACTCATGAAAGAATAAAGTTACGTTGAATCCAAGCACACCATTGTTTTTCTTGTGACATTACCAATAAGTTTTATGTGTCACATGGCCCTCTTCCTATTGGAAAAATAAAAGTTGTATCCAAGATGGCCGACTTCTAAATGGCCACCATGGTCACCACCCATCTTGAGGAGTTTACCCCCTCAAATATACTGATGTGCCACAAACAGGACTTTAATATCACCAACCATTCCCATGTTAATATGGTGTATCCATATAAATGGCCCACCCTGTATATTTAAACCAGTAATGTAAGCTGCAACCCTAAACTGAATTAGCACAGTTTTTAGATGTTCTTTTTTGATCCTTGAAAATAAAAATGACTCTCTCCCCCTTCATTTAGTCATTCAACCTGCCCAAATAACTGGCTGGAGTCTTCACCAAGATAGCTGCAGAATGGGGAGACTTGCTTGCAGCAAGACTTTATGTCCAAGTTTTATCTAAATTTTGAGTCCTGATTTGTTTTTATATTCTTTGAATAAAAGTGAAATGCTTTTTATGTTTTTTCATCTTTTCAATCTGTTTTTACACTGTGGTTACAACCAAAATCATGGACTGTTGATGCTATTGTCTAACTACAAGACTTTATGTCTTGGTCCAAACAGCAATAAAAGAAAGATTGATAATGTACAAAGACAAAGACTCTGATACTGAGGATAAATTATGGCCTTGCACTCACTTACATTAAACTAGCAAGCCTAAATGAGAAAAAATACTATCCTCAACAATAAATTATGAAGCTAAGCAGGTATGTTGACCTGCTTAGCTTTAAACTGCTACGTAACAGTGGTTTAAAGTAAAGTTTACTAGCTATGGCTGCTCATTTTTTAATGTTTAACTATACCTAAAAACAGCAAATTTGATATGTTGACCCTGGGTGCCTGTTTTTTAGGTTGTTAAGAATCCTACATGAAGTGTTCTTGTTGCTGCCTTTCAAATAGCTGTAATATAACCTGTCCTGTTTGAGAACCCGAGCATGCGAGTAATTCTTTTAAATCAAAGCACCCTGTGATGGCCATTCTTGTTCTGTCATTTTATATGGCTATAATCTAAAAAACAAAACAAAAAATAACAATAAGCATAAGAGAAGAAAAATGAAACTGAGAGATAAGTTGAGAGCTAAAAGCTAAAATGAGAGTTGAGGAACAATGACTGTCATCGTCCTTACTGCAAATAAAGCCAAACATACGTTTAAACTGGGACAATCTAGTGGGAATGCACATATAGTCAGGAGGGTGTGATGAAGAAATATGTTAGGAGGTCATGAAGGACATAAAGACAACAACAGGAGGCAAAAGGGAGACACCGAGGCAGAAGCTAGATGAGAACTGGGGACCTGAGCAATAAGAAAATGTAAAGATGAAAATACATGAAACTTACATAGCCATCATCATAGGGACTCATAGAGTAATATCCCTTTGGGGACAAAAGCGTCACACAAGCAAAACAAAAAACACACACACAAAACACAGAAAAAAATGTTGTTCAGTTCAAATAGAAAGAAACAAGATTTCACAAGCCAGAGGTCAAAACCACAATGAAGGCCGCTGACAGCAAGCATGATTGTCAAGCTGTGGACAGTTTTTTAGGTCGGTTGGGAGCTTTTCTACAGCCTTTTGATTATCGGTGGCACAAAAGAGGCAGAAAAAGAGGCCTAATAACAGCAGCAAGGATTTAAGATTTAATGTAACTCTGACCCGTCTTGACACCTTTAAATGTCGTCTTTATGGGAGAAACACAGTTACATTTCCAAGGCAGATGATTACGTAAATGTCTGTCACTGCTTATTGGAAATTTGTGTCGTGTACATTTGACTTTCCAACAATGACTGTATTTATTCAACTCCAGGATCCAGGAAGCACTCATTCTAGGATACACACAACAGAATGACTAGACAGCTTACATAAAAGGAACAAAGATGTCTTTTTGTACATAATGTAAACACTCGTTAAGTGCACTTTTCCCCGATTTTGGCTCTTATCTCCTCACCGTCTGCTATGCATACTCTATGCTTCAATAAAATCACATTAAGTTGGGGCCAGGTGTTGTTGTTACTATTCTGAGGCGTGAAGAAGAGGGAAGGAATAGAGCTAAGACTGTGTGCTGCAACTCACAGTGCCTGGCCTGGTGAAGTCTGTGCTCTGCATCACACTCTGTCTCATCTGGCTGCTGAACAGGCGAACACACACATTCTGCAGGTACTCTGGGGAGATCTGCAAAAACAAGGCACGCTCCCCTGAGCTTTAAAATACTGTTTGTGCGAGAAGAGCAGGGTACTAATAGTGTATTCTAGTTTTCCAAATATTAAAATCTTTTCATATATATTTTCAATCCATTTTGCGCATCAAAAGATTTCTTGTTGGCGCTCGCATGCACACCACTGGACTTTGAATATGCAAATTTTGGGTTTTTTGTCCTGTGTGCACACATTCTTTTCTAACTTGTGCCACACTTATGGACTCCGTATCTGTTGCATGTCTGACAGAATGTGTGCTTGTTTGTCCCACAATTAGCCTGCCCTACCATCTTTCCGCTGACTGTGGCCTCCAATGAGTCGACCAACTCAGCAGTGATTCCAATCAGGTTATGGTAGTCAGCTTGCATCTTGTTGAACTTCCGTACGTAGCTGGTGATGCGGCGATCTGATTCAGCCAGCTGGAGCTGTAACTGCTGCGTGGCCTCTGTGCATTCACCCAAACAAACAGAAAAAGACGGAGACTGCAGAAACCAACACTGGCTTACATGCATTAGGTGAAAATGCCTGTTATCCTTTCAGATGTCAAGAAATTCATTTAAAAATTAAACAATATTCTGAAATGCCATTCTTAATCAACCTCTCCAACACCAATCTCATCATTGACTTTTCTACTAACCTTTATCAATATTTAACATAATGTTTTTTATCCATTAGTGAGAGTTCTGTAAGTGTTATTACGTAAATAATACTTTCCACATTATACAAATGAATCAAGCAAAAAATCCTTGGCAAACAGATGTATAATGGGTGACGCTGATATGACTTCTTTATCTGTAGTATTAGTTGACCACTACTGATTAATTAGCAGGTGTGGCCGTGAGCCTTTGTTCCCTTTGAGATTATGAAAAGTTGAAAGAAAGAAAACTGAATAACTGGCAATAAGAAACAGCTGTTGGGGTGAAGAACTGCAAACTGCAATGCACGAAAAGGTAGACTCTGTGATGGGGTAATTACCTTTAGTACTCCTTCCACCCTCCTTCTGCATGAAGCTGGTTAAAGATCACATACTTAGAGACAAATCAAACATTTCTCCTGTATTTATTCCCTTGTTAATGGTTTCATCAGGAATTACATACAAATGAAATAATTAGTAAAAGGACTGCAGATGGAACTAATTAATACAAGTACCCTATAAATGTCATGTAAGCACATGTAAATGTTATTAATTGGCTGAGCCAAAAAACACTGATGCTCAAATGTTCCCACTTTTGGTAACCGTGTTAATTTTGTATACACTAGAAACATTTTTTTTCAGCCCATAGCTTTTTATTTTACAAAGCTTTGAAAGTTGGCTAGTTTAGTTTCACAAATATGTACTGAGCAAAGCAAGGTTTCCAGTATCCCAATAATTCCATTACCTTTGCCTGCCCTTCTACTCTGAGGAGGTTAGGATAACTTTGTTTCTTTCTGTGCATTAGCTAACTTGATAAAATCTAAAACCCCAGTTGGGGACAATGGTTGCCATGACGGTTGTTATCAACTTTCTCTTTTAGGCTGGGTTTTGTGTTTCCGACTGTGCTCTCAAAAAAGTTCACAGGTTGAATTACTGGAACTGTACAGTAAGTAGTAAGTAAGTAAAATTTTGGCAATTCCAGAATATTTTTTAATCGAAACTGACTTTTAATTCAACATAACTCACTATCCCGTCAATCTCTCTTCGTGGTACGTCTCTCAGGTTGTCACATGATCAAACATGTTACAAGAGACTGGTTGTTAAAGAATTCCTTATTCACCTACAGAACATATATGTATTCTACATTTAAATGTGCAGTCCAGCTAAAGAAGGCAAGTTTTTTTGCTCCTCAGTGGGTTTATTTTCTACACATCATACCTTGCCTTCAACGAAATTGCTAGATTTTTACTGTTTGCTAAGTTTTATAAGTTTCACTGAAGGCTGTTAAACTACCTAACCTAGTAATCTGTTAATGTAAAAAGCTGGAATTGAGAATTTAATTGACAAAAGTTACATTTTACTTGACAACCGTTTACCTGTCACGTGGGTTTGTGCAATGAATGAAAATATGAATTGTGTTAATTTTCTATTAGTTTCAGATTTGTCGCTAATGCCATCTCACTGAAATCAAAACAAGACAGACAAATCCATTTGTACATCTGTACTCTGATGGTTTTCCCAGCAACGGCTCATTAGTGAGGCACAGTAGAAGGATACATATAAAGTCATCAGCCTTGGGCTGTTAGATGGCTTAAGTATCACTGACAGGAACTGCTCCAGCTTATCTCTCAATTTTGGCATCCAGGAATCCTAAAAACATGAAACAGAAGTTAAATATGAAGTATGGTGATGTTCATTCTCACAGTGTGACTTAGTAACTGTACTAGATGGTTAAAAGTAAGGTAATATTCTATAAGTGTAATACCTGGAACAGTTCTTTGAAAGAAGGGTGGACAGTGGGGTTGGGAACAAAAGGCAAAGCGTAGTAAGGCAGAAACTCTGTGGTCTGGCTCAGAGCTCCTCCTCGAGTTTCCAGGTACTGCCTGAAGAAGGAAACCCTCTCTTCAAACTCAGCACGGTCCTTGAGGTAGATTTGAGATGTCCATCAAAAACAATTCATGAACAAAATTTAAAAAAATAAATAACTACATCAGGTAAGCTTAAGGCTGGGGTGTCCAAACTCGGTCCATTTTTAATTGGCCCGCAAGTAATTTTATAAATAGAATAGAATATGGCCCGCACTTCTTGAGTGTATTGCACTTCTTTGTTTTAACACCAGGGGGAGCTGCTGTTGATCAAGGCAGTTGCTCCACCAAAAAGGCAAATCACAGAAAAACTTATCCCCAAGTTACTAAACATGGCAGAACCAAAGAAGCAAAAGGTAGAAAGTGAGTGCAGAAAATTTCAGACACGGTGGGAGAGTGAATATTTCTTCAAAGAATTCAAGGGGAAGTGTGTCTGTTTGATCTGCACTGAAACTGTGGCAATTATGAAAGAGTATAATGTACGACGTCATTATGAAACCAAACATCAGGCCTATGCATCTTACACTGGTGCTAAGCGAGAGCAGAAATTAAAGCAAATGGTAGCTATGCTGCAGGGTCAGCAACAGTATTTTTTTCGTGCTCAAATTGTCCAGGAAAAGGCTCCAATAGCCAGCTATCAGGTCGCCCAACTCATCGCAAGACATGGCAAGCCTTTTTCAGATGGAGACCTCATAAAACACGGCCTCGTTAAAGTCACCGAAATAATGTAGGCCTACCCGGAAAAAGTGCAGAACTTCAACAACGTCAGCATGTCCAGAAATACAGTTGTGCGACAAATTGAAGACTCGTCAGCCAACATTAAACTGCAACTGTCTGATAAAGCTGTGCTTTTGATTTTTACACCGATGCCACAGACACCGCACAGCTGCTAATTTTTTTGCGGGGAGTGGACGAGAGCACGAGCTTTAAGTGAGTAAAAATATATTCCACAGTACCCGTGTGTTAATAAGCATGCATGTGCAGGTACACATGCTTCAAATATCAATAATGCGCATCAATTATGTCACTACCCTGCTTTTGCGCACCACTTTCTTTATATGCACAGCGCACGCAGACGTAGTCAGCTGATCTCATCTGATGCAGATTTGCTCCTTGATCAAGTGACATTTGTCTGGATTTTTGCCAGGAGTGGCGTACGATCAGCACTGCAGCTGGATGGCCCGATTTACATACCCAGCGCAGCTGATGCTCACCAGAATAATTTACTAAAATTATATGGACTCCTGTTATTAAGTCCAGTCCATCGTCCATCGTTTCAAACGGACGTTAATAGATGTTTTGCTAAGCCTAATAACTTAAATAATAAACTTGAAATGTACCCGTCCCATTTTCCCCTTTATTGTTTTTTCTCTGGACTGTAAATCTTCTGTCTAAGAAGAAATCTGAGGCTGCTGTTCTGAGAATGAGCTACCAAAGCTTTTTCTGAATAAATCAATAAAGATCCATTTATGGAAAGCTGTGATGAAGGCAGTTTTGTCTTTAATTATATTCAACAATATAACACATTTGACCACTTTTAAGTGATTTTTCTAACTTTAATACAGTAAAGTTAAGGTTATGTACCTAATTTCTAGTAAGTGGCTCAGCCCCTCCTATATTTTTATGTATGTGGCCCTCAGTGAAAAAAGTTTGGACACCCCTGGCTTAAGGGGTCACTTAAGAAGACGCAATACATCTTCAATTATGATTGCATGTTTTGCTAAAAGAAGCATAAGGTTTTTTACAAATCTGTATAAATAAATGAACTCAAACTCCAATTGACTCACAAAATTGTTGCCACAGAAGGGCGAAAATAAGACTCTGGCGCAGCTTAGTGGACATATGAAAAATAGCACATAATGACATAAGTATTAACAGACACATACACTTGTAAATACACATGTAAATACATACATGTTCTACAGGGTGCCTCCTCAGTGGGTAGATTGTAAAGTGGATGTAAAGGTAGAACTCCAGTCCCTGGGCCTCAGCATCAGTGTCTTTAACTCTGTGGGGAATATTCTCTGTCCACAGTTCAAAGAACACCCTGTGGTCTCCATCATCAAATGAGCTGAGAAGGTCTTTCTACAAAAGTCACATTTTTTGTGGTTTATCACACAGTAATAATTGAGTCTCAATGTACATGACTATTACAGATCTTTACAATTAATACAGACAAATACATCAATTTGAACTTTGCTTTGAGGTTGCAATATTTACATGTTAATTA
This sequence comes from Haplochromis burtoni, assembly GCF_018398535.1. Classification (NCBI taxonomy): domain Eukaryota; kingdom Metazoa; phylum Chordata; class Actinopteri; order Cichliformes; family Cichlidae; genus Haplochromis; species Haplochromis burtoni. The sequence continues at coordinate 4,471,484 of NW_024582366.1, read as the reverse complement.
GCATTTTCTAATCAAATAGTCTTTTGCACTTTTTACCATCACTCCTCCATGAAAAATCAAAATGTACCTGAATGACACGTGTCTTTGAGTCTTTGAGAGTATTCCCTCGAGGCTTTGAGAGGAGTCTGCCTTTGCACTCCTTCTCAAAACTGTGAAGAGTTTCTTCAAATTCTTCAAATTTGAGGTACTACAAAGAAACGAACAAAAAAATACAAATAAACACACGTGACATACCACCTCAATCAGAGCAGAATGTAAGTATGCTTTCAATCATCTATGCATAATTTATTGTAGAAACGCTATATATGAAAGTTGTGCATTGCGATTACTTCATTTCTATTAATGCTCACTGCGATTTGCATATGGCAGTTTACAGAAGAAACGTGCTACCTCCTTAATCATCCCAAGAAGATCGGTTTCATTTGCCGAGATGTCCCCCATATTGGCTGCCTCCTTGGAACTCATGTGAGTACCGAAAAGCTTTAAAATATCCGGCAGCAAAGAGTCCCACTTTCATTCAATAACGTTTTCGCTCCGAGTTAGTATTTTGCGGTCTGTTTGAATTGGACAGCACAATGGTTTGAGCAACTAACACACACACACACACACACACAGAAAGAGAAAAACATCAACAAAGATACAACTGATGGCGATTTTACTTTATAATCTAAAATTCAAGCACATTTGCCTTAAAAGTGAATTATTTTCATCACAGTAAGACATCAGAGACAGCGTCAAGATGTCACAAGCTAGCTAATAAGCTAACTCATCAATTAACGTTATGCGACATAAAGAGAGCGCATTAACATCATTACCTCGTTCGTATATCAGGTACTTGGTGAATACATTTCATTGACACTTCCGAGGCGCTCACGCGTAGAACCGTCCATTTTTGTGAGGATTTGTGGTCTTCAGTTGCAACTTATATTAGTTAGATAGCCATTAGCTAGCAACAGTACACAGACAGGACGCTAAAAAACACCTAGCAACCGAATAGACTGGAAAGTAGAGGCAAATGTCGTAAACATTGCCGAAAGGATGCTATTTGGTTCTTACGTATTCTTTGCAGATTATTGTGATTTTCTTTTGCTCTTTTTAACTTTATAACAACAATAAGGTATCTCATGAGACCATTTATTTTTTAAACTAGCTGGAAAACCTATATATTTGTTTCGAATATTAACGTAGAGAAAGAGCAGATAGGCAGTTTTTTTTTTTATTATACGTTTTTTTTGTCTGTGGCTGAAAAAATTCGTCTGTCTTTATCTAATTTCGTTATATATTTACGTTTATATTCTTTCTTTCCGTATTTCAAACCGGAAGCACTTTCTATGTCAAAGGTTGAGCACATTGTTCCTGCGCGGTACAGTCTGTTTGGGATAATAATGAATGAAATTTTGACTAACTAAGACATCTAGCGCAAAATTAAATACTCCCCGTCGCAGAGTGAAAACCCAAGTGAGCGCGACGCCATTGAACTTACAGTATAATATCAAAACTTGAGGTAAGTTTTTGGAATCGTTTGGCCAATATGCTAAGGCTAGCAATTAGCATGAATGAGAGATGCTAAAGTTGAAAAAGCTTTGCCAAGACCTTAATACTTTCGCTAACTGATTCGGCAACAACGGGTGTTAGATTACTGTTAAATGGTCAAAAACAAATGCACGAATTATTAAGGTTTGAAGTTTTTTTTTTACGTTGTGATACACAGTTGTTTCATTAATGTATGATTAGTGGTTAAGATTTTTCAGCTGCAGTTGTGCACAAACTAGACGGAGGGAAACAATAAGACAAGCAAACACAAGTTTCTGTGAATTTCAGTGAAGTGTGTTTCTTGTACTGGCAGGGTGTGTTTTAAGTTTCAGTAATGGTTTCAGTCTAATAAAAGTGGCTTCATTTTGTGTTTTTGTCTTTATTTTCCCTTATTTTTACAGACTGACAGACTCGGAGAGAGATGGCTGGAATTCTTTTTGAGGATATTTTTGATGTAAAAGATATCGATCCAGATGGCAAGAAGTTTGACAGAGGTGTGTGAAATATTATCATTAAAAAAAGTGAAATTATAACACCAACCAAGAGATAATTGCTTGTTTGATCTCTAATTTGATCTCGATATAGATAAAGTTTAATTTATAACCCAAGTGCAGTTCTTCTTAGTGAAAGGGATCTGATATTAAGTATTAAACCTTTCAAGTATCCAAACACACAACTTCTGGCCAATCATGAACCAGTCTAACTTTGATTATCAACAAGAGTCATTATTTTAATTATTGTTGATCTTCGTTAACACCATTTAATTAAAAAAACAAACAAACAATAAATTATCTAATAGAAACTCTTCAACTGTTAATCTGCAGTATCTCGTCTGCATTGTGAAAGTGAATCGTTCAAGATGGACCTCATCTTGGATGTGAACATTCAGATCTATCCTGTTGATCTTGGTAAGAAAAAACATTCTTTTTTGTCCCTGTGTGTCTTTGTGTTTTTGTTTTGTTTTGTTTTAAATTGGAAGTCATTTGTTAGTTAATATGTATCAAATACAATGGTGTAAACCGGTCCTATATACAGCATAATTATAGCAAATGACTATGTCAGCTATTTAGAATATTTTATCAGAATAAACTGGCACTCTTCAAAAGTAAAGATTATACTGTAATACATAAAAAAATATGATTGCTCGTTAATGTATCCCCTGACTCCCTCAATATTTGACTTGTTCACATGCAGGTGAACTCAACCCAAAGGAACCCAGCTCTATGAGTAAAAAGCCTTGAAGAACCATGTGTCAGAATTGCATCTGTAACCCAAAGTGTCCAAATGCACAATATGATAAAGCTAGTTTGTTGTAATATATCTCTTTCATTAAGGTGACAAGTTTAGACTGGTAATTGCCAGCACGTTATATGAAGATGGAACACCAGACGATGGAGAGTACAATCCTCAGGATGACAGACCGTCTAGGTAAGACAGCTGCTTCCAATTTAAAGTTGTAATTTGTGGAACTTTAGCAAAAAAAAAATTGCTGTTTTATTGGCATATGTAACAATAATAACATTGTTAATACTTCTTACGCTTTTAATTTACAAAATGACTTTCACACTCATTCCACTTTGTTTAAATTTCCAGAGCAGACCAGTTTGATTATGTGATGTATGGGAAAGTTTACAAGATTGAGGGCGATGAAACTTCAACAGAAGCTGCCACACGTCTGTAAGTGAAGTGCTCAGTTTTCTCAAAATGACTATATGTCATATATTTACTGAAATTAATAATCCGCTGAAACAAAACTGTGTTTCTAACAGAGAAGATGACCTTTCTGTGAAACTATTTATGGAAATGAGATCACATTTGAATCTGCCTGTGTGATAACTTTTCCAGACTCTGCCGTTGGTTTGTGCTATTCCAATTTCTTGTGTGTTTTTCTTGTTTCAGCTCTGCTTATGTGTCTTATGGAGGCCTCCTCATGAGGCTACAGGGAGATGCCAACAATCTTCACGGCTTTGAAGTGGACTCCAGGGTCTACCTGCTCATGAAGAAGCTGGCCTTCTAAAACAAACCTGTGGTCACCCACCCATGGTTCACCAGTCAACCTTAAAATTATATGGAGCATCTACAAGGAGGCTGTCGGAAACTTTTTTATTTTGTTGATTCTCATTCCTCCATCAGGATGGACTAAAGACTAAACACTGTGGCACATAAGAACTGCTACCGACTCCACCTGCAGACAAACTGTAAATAAAGACTTCTTTTATACACGTTGGCATGTTTATTCTTCCTTATATCTTAGCAACTGCTCTCAAACAAACATTTAATTATCCTTGTACTCTGCAAGAAGGGTGAGTCTAACATTATTACACAGGCATCATGTGTGCTGCTATAATTAGGATGGAAGATGGTTCTATAAAGAAACAGTGCTAATTGAATAAAGTAGTTCAGAACGGTGAACTTACAGGTTTGTAATTACAGTTCCAATAAATCTGTTTGCAGTTTTTGGCTCCATTTATTCCTCCTGCAGACCCCAAATGGGCCATTTATCCTCAGCCTACTCACAACCGCAACAATGCATGTTAGCTGATGTCATTCTGACTCTGCACATGAGGCAACAAGGGATCCACAACCACAAGCAAAACCTTAAGTATGTGTAAAAGCAGCAACACACATGATTAATGCCCAAGGATTAAATCTCTCCCTAAAAGGAAGATTTAGCAACACACATGAGGTAATCCTACCTCATGTGTGGGACTTCACAGTGTGATGGGAAATGTTCTACATGCCAACAAACTAAAATGTGAACACACGAGAGACAGAAAATTTAATCAAGTGTACACAGGCAGCTTTTTGTATGGAAAGTGGGTTTTTCTTCTAATGGAAGTCACAAGATGGGGAACATTTTTGTCTGACTCAGACTAGAGTTTAGTGATGCAATAAAGGAACGATGTAACTTCTCTGAGGTCTTCCGCTTTTCCTCCTGCTTGGTATCTCCATTTTCAACATCCTTTGTCCAACAAATCCACTATTCCTCATCATCATCCCTTGTCTCTCCAACTTTATCTCCAAAACACTTGACGTGAGCTCTCCCTCTGATACACTCATTTTCTAGCTTGTCCACTTTCTATGAAAATTTTAGCATTTCCAGCTCCAGGTTTAGGGTTTTTAGTTTAGTCTTACTGTCCAAATTATACATCATAGCAGGTCTCACTCTCGTCTTATAAACGTTCTTTTTCACCCTTGCTGCTAACCTCCTGTCACAAATCACCCCTGACACTCATCTCCACCCACTTCACCCTGCCTATGCTCTCTCCTACTCCTAAACTGCATTAATCAGCATGATTGAATCCACACTCATTAGCGAATATCCAGATTCAGTCCAAGGGGTTCAAAAGGTTTTATTTTTTGCAATAGTGATGCTTGTCTAATAAAGCACGTATAAGCAAGAAGTGCAGTTCTTTGTATGAGATCGATACCAAAATTTGCAGTATCGCACAGCACTACCATCGTGTATTTTGTTAAATGGTCTTACAACAGAAAGAAGAAGAAGAAAAAAACCTTATACTCTAATGTGTGCGTATATTATTCAATCTATGAAAGCAGTTGAAGTTTCAGCGGTTGCGACTGTCAATGTGCGGGCAACCGGAAGTTGTGTAGGATGGCTTTAAACTGCGCGCTGCTGTGATTGGTTGTTTCCCCTCTGCCTCGCTTTTGGCAGTTTGAGGGCGAGTGTTTAGTAAGCTACGGCTAGCATCAATCATTGCGGAGCATTTACCCGGCTGGTTTAATTACAGACATTTTATATATGCATGGACTGGACTCGTGTTTTCACCACGAAAACACGAGTTTTCCATACGATATGAGATAACGCGTAGTGATAAGTGATATTAGCCTTGCAAACGCTGTTCAGGTAGTGGGAACAGTGTGCTCTTGAAGCATTCTGCAGCTGTTTTCTGTAATTGGAAGCACTGCTCTCGGGATTATGTCGGCTGTGTTTGGTAGGGAGACGAGAAGGGACATGTATGTTTAAAGTCTTACAGAGAGAAGAATTCAGCAGTGAGGCGTAATGGATAGCAGACGGGAAAAGAAGCTGACATATATCACCATCGGACTTATTTTTCTTCTCAGCGGCGTGGAATATGGTAAGACTTGTTATTGGGGTAAACATGGGTAGATGACAATGACAAAGAAATTGTAACAAGTACAACAAAACTGTTCTATAAAGATATTTTAAGTGGACAAAATGGAGTGTTTTAATTATAACGCTGTGGCACAACACCGGTGCAATGACGCATGAGTATAAAGAGTAAAAAGATTTTTAAAAATAGGTCATTTCTTTATTTTATATATATCCATATCCCCTTCATATCATGTTTACTACAGTCTATTTAACAATATGCAAATATAATGAACTTTAAAAAGAAAAAACATCGGAAATAATTCATTTCACATAATCATTTTCAATGAAGGTCATCTCTACAGTGCATTTAAAGCGCATTTGTGATAACATAAATGTTTATAAGTATCCCAATATATAAGATGTATATGTATTGCATAGAATATATGTGGAGATAATATGTTACATTGTGTTTATTTACCGCATTGGCATTTAACAAACAAAAAAATCTGTTCTGTGTTACACACTGCATTATAAGTACCATAAGCGTAACCGGTTATAAAGACACACACAGAAAACTGTAAAAGAATAGATTATAAATCCAGGCTTAAAGCAATATAATTGTGATCTTTAAATGAAGTGAAATTAAGTACAAATTTAAGGTTTGTTTCAATTTTATGATTCGGTGACGAGTGTAAAGCAGAAAATATGAAATTCAGCATCCACAGATGCAAGATTGAGGTAGAATTGGGCAAACTCAAAGGTAAGGCGATAATACCAGTGTAAATCTTTATGTGGTGTAAAAATATTGCGATATCATTGCATCACAGTACATTTATGTTCCCTTGTGTGCGCAGTAATGAGAGAACCCCTGGCTGATCTGTGAGTAAGATCAACGTGTGTCAGCCTCCATTGATGAGTTAGTTCCTAAAAATTGAACTACTTGAACAATCTCCAACAAAGCACAGGACTTAGCAAAATGTGTAAGAAAACTGTTCCTGTGGAAATAATAACTGTGTTTCACCTGATAAGACCATAGCACAGAACCATTGAGTACAACCAGGCTAAGCGTGGGAGGACCTGTGACCCAAATGTATATAAGTGACTCAGTCCAGCATGATTGGAGCGCTTGATAGCACCCCACGTGACAGTGAAAACAAACAAGGAAATTAGTGATTAAAGGAAAATCTCAGGTAGAAAAGATTTTTGTTTTACTTTGCAACAATATTGGGAAACTCCCAAAGAGTTACAAGGTTAAGTTAACCTAAAATCTTAAGCAGTTATTTTACACTTGGACTTCAAATTTTCAAGGGAAACACTAGCTAGGTTTGCTTGATCACAGGAAACTGAACAGTACTTAAAACACAGTTGGTTCATCTTTTAACATGAGTGGTTTTACTTGTAGTTGAATTAATGTTTTAGATCTAAGAGTGCAGATTTCCAGTACAACCCACCTGTGTTTATTTAAGAGTGAGTAATGTAAAATAGGGTCATCTACACTACAGTTTGACACTGTATATTCAACTGCACGTCTTCTTCCCCTCACCCCCAACTGGCCTCGGCACCTTGCCACCCCTCCCTAAGGCTGATGCTTCTGGAGAAATCTTCTTGTTAAAAGGAAGTTTTTATGCTTGCTCATACAGGGTCACCTGATTTTAAGGGTTTTCCATTATGTATTATTACTGCAATATAAAGTGTATTGAGTTGACTGTTTTGTTTTTTAAATTTCGTGCTATATAAAGAAAAATCAAACTGAATTTAACTGGTTGGACATCACTGTCTTTATGCAAACATTGCTTAAGCCATTATCACAACTCGGTCACAGTCACTTTAAAAATACAGTCAAAAGAACAACTGACAACAGACATGAATGCAGGTGTGCCTTGTGAAACCATTGCATAATCCAAATGTGTTTAAAAATGTCCGCCTTTAAGACGTGTATACATAAGAACAGGTTAGGAGCAATGTGGCAACCACAAATCAAAGTCAATGAACTTAACTAAACTCTTGCAAAAAGGGTGAATTAACGCATAGCTGATGTGAAATAACTGCCATGTAGAGTAAATAATTCTCAAATTTGGGACAGATAATTAAAGCAACTACACCAATGTGAGCAAAGAATGCCGCTAACTAACCGGATGAGTAGTTGTGAAGAGCCTGGAAAACCGACCAGCCAACCAGGTATCAGCTATAAAGCATTGTGCATCAAGCAAATCGCTTTACACAATTAGGTCAATACGTTTTTGGTCTCTGCTCCACTGTAGTGGATTTTAAATCAAACATTCATGATGTGACTGAAGTGCATACTTTAATTCCAGGGTTTTACCAAAATAATTCATTAACCTTTTAAGAATTACAGCCATGTTTAGTCATCTGTTTTCAAAGGCTAATGATTAATTGAGAAGAGAAACATTATTTTTAACATCACATAATCATACATATATTTGAATGAAAATGCTTCCTGGAGTGTAGAAACCATAGACATCACAAAACGCTGTGTTTCCTTCCTCAAGATGCTCTGACAGGCCTTGTTGTGGATCTTTCTACCTCCAGTTTTGTACAACCATGCTCTGTTGGGGTGAGATCAGATGACTGACTTGGCCACTGAGGAATATGGCATTTCTTTCCCTTCAGAAGCTCTTGGTTTGGTATTGCAGTATGCTTTGTTTCACTATCCATTTGCACTGTCAGCCGCTGTCCAATCAGTTTTGTGACATTTTGCTGAATGTGCTACTGCTACTTCTATCAGCAGTCACATCATCAGTAAGCACGACTGACCTAGTTCCACATGCTATAATATTGCCTCCACCATGATTTACAGATAATGTCATATGCTTTGGACCTTGAGCTCTTTCTCTCCTTCTCCATCTTTTTTCTTCCCATGATTCTATTACAAGTTAGAAGACATTTTTTTCAGAAATGTGTGGGCCCCTTTAGACTTTACCAGAAAACATTTAATCTGACCTTCTTGTTTTTGAACATAACCACTGGTTTGTTGTACCTTTGTATTTGTATTAACAATCAGAAAGTGTCTCTTGATTGTAGACTTTAACAAACACCGACCTACCTCCCCTTCTGTGGTCTTTCAGGCCTTTTTGGTGTTTTTTGAGCTAATCAATTCATTCATTCTTTTAAAGAATGAACCAGATTTTTATTTTATCAGCTTAGTTTGTCCTGATGTAACGAGGGTACAGGCCTCACCTGGCCGTGAAACTGCTTATCAGTCAATCAGTTTCTATTTACCTTTTTGCATCTAAAAATGGTACATTAGGTACATAAATTGGCTGTAATTGTTAAAAAGTTAATTCAGTGGGTTTTTTTAATACCTTGAACTAAATTAAGTCTGTACTTCAATCAAATCTTGTTTATTTGACTCCACTGTGGTGCTCTATAGAGGCTGTTTATAGACAAGGTCAATGAAAAAGAGAGATTATTGAATTATCTACAGATACAGAGGTTTTGCTCTTTCCTAATGAGCAATATATAAATATACAAATAAATGATAAATTCCTAAAGTTTATGAAAAAGAAACATTCAGTTTTGGAGCTTTTAGTTTTGTCACTTCCACACACAGTTGTGTCTGTCAGGGCCATATCCCTGAACGACAAAAATTTGAGTAGTAATTTTCTCTGGAATTCTCAGAGAGCGTGCTTTATTGTGTGCCATCTGACCCAGTAATTGAATTTTGAATTACATTTGGTCAGCATTATCCTTTGCCTGTGTGATAAATAAAGCTCTAAGCAATAACAGCGTGCTGTATCCATCTTTTGTCAGACTGTGATGAATCGAATATGTATGATTTCTTAATAGTAAAATAAAAAACACATTTCCCCTCTCTTCTCTATCCACAGCTGTAATTTTGCCCACAATATGGCGTTTCTTGCAGACTCTGGATGCAGCACCTTACTTTCTGGGATTGGTCCTGTCAGCATTCAGTCTGAGTGGCCTACTGTCTGGACCACTGTTTGGCCACTGGTCCGACAGAACCCGATCAACAAAGAAGATCATATTGTTTGCCAACATCTTTGAGATAGTTGGTGAGTCCACAGGTCTTGCATATTTTCTAACACTCAGCAATCCTTCAAATAGGATTCACGTTTGAACCCCAGTTATACTGGGTACTTCTTTTGTACAAGAAACCAAACATATTTGTTTTTATTCAAATCTTATGACAATTGTTTAAGTCGATTCCATATTTACTTTTTATCTTTTTTTACAGGTAATTTTATGTACTTGATGGGATACTCAAAGTGGCTTCTGCTGTCAAGCAGACTGGTAGCAGGTGAGTCTATAATAAGTAAACGTAGAACTGAGAATCATTTTGTGGATTTAATGACTACAAATATGTTAGTCATACTGAAAAGCATGTTAGTTTAGAACAGTTTAAAAAACTTGATTATAAAAGTTTCAGACTGAAAGTACTTCAGTGATTAGAAAATACTGGGATACATTATTTACTGCAAAATATAGTCCCTGCCTTTGTGATAGTTTCCATTGACACTCATAAATCCTTAACTTGTAGGTCACTAATAGTGTTTCAAAGTTCAACCTGCGATCGGTTTACAAGCTACTTTAAATTGAGTCTTAAGGTATGTTTGGTGAAATATACTGCTGAGTTTGCAGCAACTGAGTGTGAACTGGACATGAGACATTGTTAAGACTTTGTCGAGGTTGGACATAATAGTTGCATAACTGCTGTCACTTTGTTGGGGTGATCTGGAGAAATTTCAAGAATGCCAACTGTTTCCTTCTTGTCTAAATAGTTCATGTTCACAGTTCTTATTTGGAGCTGTGTTTTGGGTCATTGTTCCATTGTTGGAGGAAATTGGCTCCATGTGGCTCCAATAAATGAACATTCAATGGTACGGCTTGTACTGCAAAAAGTGATAGCATTCCTTTATCCCGTACAAATCCCTCACTTAACATCACCAAGACATTCGTGGGAGTCACTTAATAGAGCTGTTAAGATAAGATGAAGACATGTAAGGTGTCTGTTTGGCAGAGTAGAAACTTGTTGTCTGGTTTATTGTTTTTTGCTGTTTTATCTTCATTTCTTGCAGTTCCTCAAAGCCTTCAAAAAATTATTTTCTTGGCCAGTTTGAGGCTGAAACACCCAAAGTTCTGATTACTCAATAAGCCAAATACATTTCACCTGTCCCAACATAAGTGAAAAAAACAAAACATTTTTTTTCCAATTAATTATGCTTTTAACATTTAAAACTTGCAACTGTTAACACAATATGCCATCTGTGACCATTCAGGATAACTGAATGCCATCTTAAATAAAAAACACGTGTTTTTCTTTGTTGTTTCTAAATCACTCCTGTCACTTGACTGTTAATGAAACATGATATCTTATCTTTTTTCCCACTTTACAAAAAGCAGTTTTACCTGGAAAAGAGAAGCCAAAGTTGATGTTTTTGGTTTTTAGTTGGTTTGTTTGTTTCCCAGGCATCGGTGCAGGCGTTAGCTCGTCCATCTTTGGCTTCTTAACCAGAAGCACGGCCCCAGAGGACCGTGCCACTGTATTTGCTGCTTTCATGGCGTGTCGGCAGGCTGGACTTGTGATTGGTCAGTGCTTGTTTGCTTTCTTGCGACAAACATTAAAGATTGTTTAGTTATTATAAATCTTAATGGTTTTAGGTGGATAATGTTCATGTAGTATCCTTTGTTTAACACAGGTCCAGCATTTAACATCTTTCTGAGGTTGTGTGATTTCCACCTGGGTCCTTTTGTAATCAATAAATACACTGCACCCGGGGTAAGATTTATAACATGTCAGTATGCATTATAATAAGGTGTTTTACATTTTTCATGCATTTCTTTGCGGCCATCTGTGGAGAGCAGTGATCTTGTTCATCCATCCCTTGCAGCTGTTTATGTGTCTGCTGTGGATTCTCCTTCAATTCGTGGTTGTTTTCCTGACTGTGGACCTACCACCCGTTGAGAAGAGGAAAGCCAGGGATGGTATGACGCGAAAGAACCAAGAGGAAGAGAATGAGAAAAGCCTTGTGGAAGACGTAGAAGAGAGCGATGAAGAGGGAAAGCCCCTAATAGTGTCTCAGGAGCTGATGGGGTCCTACGGCTCTGTCGTGGCTTCCAGTCCACCCAGGAACACTACGCTGAATCCGAATCCTTCACCTCATTCTCCTGTTTCACCAGCAGAGGCTTCAGGTGTCTTTAAGAATTTCAGCATATCTCGAGGTCAGTGATTCACATGATTATTGCTGGGTGCCTTGCCTGTTTGTTCATCTCTTCTTCTATCCTCTTCTTAAACAGATTGGATTGCCTTCTTGCTACAAAGCGTCTTAGTTTTATGAGCCTTGGAATGTGCAAAATATATCTCTTACAAGTGAAGTAGCACAGTTTGTTTGTTGTTGTTGTTTCTGAACTTCCTGGTTATGAAATAGATTTTTGTCCCCTTTCTTTCTGACTTTGCTGTTGACCAATGTCTCTTTCCAGTGTTTTCATGTTTTGTCTACATGTTTCGGTTTCTTTGTATCAGAGTTCCTGAGAGAAGAGGTGATTGTGCTGCTGGCTGCCCAGTTTGTCACCTTTTTCAATCAGACAGCCCTGGAGGTGCAGATTGAAACTCTCATACAAATTAAATGATCTGTTTTCAGTATATCATTTCTTGATTTTTTTTTTTTTTTAAAAATCATTTCAAACCCTGTGAGAGCATACACACTAAGTTTTATCTTGCCAACAAACATAATGAGACTAAAGGATTTAACGGGCTGTGTCCTCAGACCATGGTGACCCCTCTGACGCAGAAATATTTCAGCTTTGGGGAGCTGGAGAACAGCGTGATGTACTTTCTTGGTGGTGTAGTGGTGATTGCCGGCTTCCTGTTTGTGCGCTGGCTGAGCCGCCATGTGACGGAACGGGTGATCCTCGCCATTGGTCTGTGCATGTGCAACATCTCCTGTATCTGGTGCCTCATCTTCTTGGCTAAGCCGCTAGGTTAGACTCAACTTGAAATTATAATTTTTTTGATTGTTTTTTTTGCTTTAGCATCTAACTCTCATGAATGCTGTTCATCTGGACGGAGCATTTTCACATATAGAACTAGGTCCTTGATCTCTCACTGAGACACAGTCAAAATAATGCTTTCTTTTTACACATATGTAATATTTAATCCTTAAAAAAGCTTTCCTGAAATCCATCTTCGAAATGTGTCATATATATTATTCACCTTTTTCCTTCCTTTGGCGTTTTGTGTTTTCTCTAGGTGGCTTTGCATGGCAGCTGACAGAGTTCATCATTGGGGTATTTCTGCAGATTTTGGGTTTGCCGTTTGTGTCTGTTGCGCAGGTTTCTCTGTTTTCCAAAATTACAGCTGAGAAAACACAAGGTGAGAAACTGCACCATCTACTGGACAAGCAAAGGCATGACAGGGTTCTGGGGTCGTTTCGAGGGAAAAAATTAGTATATCAGTGAAACTGAATGCACATTTTAAGGCCTTATAATAACCATAGAAGTAAGCCCTTTGATGTGTTTTGTGCTGTGTGGGGCATTTTACAGGTTTCAGTCAGGGAATACGTCGTTCAGTGGGGGGTCTGGCCACCATTCTGGGCCCACTATGGGCTGGAGGCCTTACCGAGAACATGTATGTCATGATGGGGATGATGACTGTACTGCTGGTCCTGCTAACGGTAAGCAACAATTACAATGACAAAACCATAAGGCATCCTGTCAGAGGTTAAGTGTAAACGGACCTTTGTTGGCTGAGAGGAATCATATTTATATCGAGGGCATAACCTGAAAAAATAAAATGATGAAAACATGAAAACTCATTTGCAGTATTTTTGCTTTTGAAATTTTCTTTATACAGTGTAAATAGTACATTTGGGTAGATTTAGGTTATGTACTTCTCTTCTTTTCCTACATAAAATATTACAAATAAAAAAAATACATAATACACATTTGTGCTTTTGTATTGCTTTATTTTGCCTAAATACTTCTCTCTACTTTTCATTTGTTAGGAATGAATAATGCTACCTACTTGAGCACATAATGATTAATCACCACATTCTCTTTTTACGCAAACCTTTGTTCTTGCACTAATGTGTATAAAATAAACCAGTTTCTAAAATTGGGACTCACAAAGTGTGCAAATGTGCATTTCTGTTTTATGTCAAAAAGTGATGTTTCTCATCAGTGAGTATCTGTTTAGAACAAATAAAAACCTAAAAATAGGTTTTAAGTTAAGAAAAGGAGATGCATGTTGACATGTCTAGCCAGCAGCAACTGGATTAGGTAACAAGCAAGCACAACAATATCCTTTTAATGAAGTACAGGCTCACTTGTTATGAAACCCAAATGTTTAGAAGCAAACAAGACAAAACAAGGCAAAAACAACCAAATTTACTCCATCAGTTCTTCACAGACCTTTCTTTCATTATTTTCTCTGTAAAAAAAACAACAACAAAAAACGTGGAGCTCTACCTCCCTGACACATCCGATGTAGTTTCTCAGTTATCACAGCATCAAATGTTCAGTTCTTAAAAATATTTAAACTTTTACAGATACTACCAAATGAACCTGAATGAAACATTCCCGCTTCAAATCACGTCTGTAAAACTCCAGACATGTCTGTGTCCTGAATTGGACACAATCTCTACTTTTAAGATTAGGCTTCAAACTTTCCTTTTTGATAAAGAATATATTTAGGGCTGGATCAGGTGACCCTGAACCCTCCCTTAGTTATGCTGCAATATGCTGCTGGGGGATTCCCATGATGCGTTGAGTATTTCTTCTTCTGTCACCTTTCTCACTCACTATGTGTTAATCAACCTCTGTGCATTAAATCATACTTGTGATTAATCTCTGGCTCTCCTCCACAGCATGTCTTCTATCCTGTCTTCCTTCTCTTATCCCAACCGGTCTCAGCACCTCCCTGAGCCTGGTTCTGCTGGAGGTTTCTTCCTGTTAAAAGGGAGTTTTTCCTTCCCACTGTCGCCAAAGTGCTTGCTCATAGGGGGTCATATGATTGTTGGGTTTTTCTCTGTATGTATTATTGTAGGGTCTTTAACTTACAATATAAAGCGCCTTGAGGCGACTGTTGTGATTTGGCGCTGTATAAATAAAATTGAATTGAACTGAATATTGAACTCAGCTTAGCAACTGCTAAATGATAATGACACGTGTAGCGTTGGACCCGTTAAGCATAGACAGGACACGGACGTAATGACAGCACTACTTTATTTTTGAATGTGATTACACTGTGGTTTTTGTTTTCACTGGGACACAGACACTCCCCCTCTGCCTGTCACTGACAACATATAAAGAGACATAATCACACTCACATCCCAACACACCTGTTCACCCCACCCCTGCGCTGCCCCGGGAGTTCACTGTGTCACCCCTCCTCTGCACCCGGCCAGAGACCACACCCACGCCACAACACCAACTAACAGACAATCTTTCTTTCTCTCAGTCACCTTCCACTTCAACATGAGAATAAACGTTTCTTTAACAAACGTTTTTTTGTCCATTGCAGATGATGCTGGTCTACTCATACAGCCGACTGGTGGAACCTGCTGCACAGGAGCAAATGGACAATTCGGAAAACTTTAATTAGCAAGTGGCTGTTAGAGGAAAAGTGGTTGAAGGAGGTACAGTTTTATTTACAACCATAATGTATGTCTGTGCGATTAATTTCAATTCACTTTGGTAGTATAGTAATCAGATGTTAGAAAGTAAATAAAAGTCTTACATACTGTCTTCTTCTGTCTCTCTCTCTCTCTTTTTAAGAACAGTGTGAGCTTCGCGATCTGTACTTTCTGTCCCTCATCAGTCTCACTTTCTGCAGACCATCATTGTAGAGTAGTGTCACGCACCAGAAGCACAAAGCTCATTCTGTAGGGGTTGGATTTGTCTGTGCAGAGGCTGATCTGATGCTGTTTAGTTCACTATATTTCCTATGGAAATATACAGAGTTCTGCTGTTCATGCAAGAGTTGGATAAAAAGGTTTGTACCAACATCCTACCTGTGCTGAAGCACAGGTAGGATGTTGGTACATGTTGGATCCTACCTGTGCTGTGATCACACATCATGCTAACTGTTAATTTGATGAATATTCCAAATGTTTTACATTTGCATCAGAGGACCATATATGAATATATATTAAGCACTGACATGATTTGCATTATTCAAGGTGTTTAAAGTTTTGTGACCATTGTGGGATTAATTTGCTGACTCCCTGAATTTTTTTGAGGGTGTTTTTAGGGTTTAGGAATTACAGCTTCTTAAGCTTTTGCCCCCTTTTTTGTTTTTTCCGGGGGACTAAAGGTAATTTGCTCAATTGACCTTTTTCATGGACAGGTGTAAACTATTCTTTCATTATTTTTTGCATTGGTTAAACAGTTAAAAGCTCCTAAGTTGATTTCAAATGCAGTATTTGGATTTTGAACTATGCATGTGAACTTGGAATCAACAGAGATAAATGTTGGATAGGCTGCAAAAACAACTCTATTGTAGAGATAACAGCAACATTAGGATTTGCGAAATCAACAGTATGATGGATATATGAAAATAAAGATACTGGTGAGCCACAGAAGACATCGGCGGTAGATCCGCGCACGTGTGTCACTGTCATTGACTGGCTAGTCTGTAACTGGAAGACTTCACAAGGGTAGGCTTTATCGGCTTCAAGAATAGAAAGGCCAAAATCTAAAATGATGATTTTTATTTTAATTATGATTACAACAATTTTTACAATTACGTGGTGCCTCTGAAAACAGGGGACTGTAAATGAAAATCGCTGTAATTACTCAAAGACATAAAAGCTTTAAAGATTTCAATTTCATCTCAAATCTGTTGTAAAAAATTACAACTGAAAAAATATCACTGTCTAAATGTTTCCTACTGAAACATAATGATACCATGACCTATTGACCTTCTGTTGTGATAAAGAATATTAATATGTTATTAATACCAGTACAGTACAGAGATTTTAAAGGCAGGCCCTTTTGTCTGAAATAGCAGAAGGATTTAGAACTTTATTTTTATTTTATTTTATTTTTTTTAAATTTACAGTAATTTAATTACAGTTGATCAAATGAAATATTCAGCTTTTGATGACACTGTTTTACATTCTTCTCATATTGTATTTATTAATTTAACAAGCGCTTAAACACATTGCCGATATGTTTTTTTTTAATGTCACAGTAAGTGAGACAATAGTTAAACACTAAATAATCAGAAATAATTACAACAACTAATACAAAGAATCTTTTTTTCATTGGAAAGAACTACGAAGTACACATTGCTAATATCATGATGCTGATTTCATATATATTTTCAACACTGGTGGGCGCTCTTAGTCTTTGAAATATTTCATTCTTATTGCTGCATGACTGGTATGTGATCACAAGGAGTTGAGTCCACTGTTAGAAGCTGGGGTTTTTTGTGTGTGTGTGTGTGTGTGTGTTTTAATAAACATCAGCACTGTTAGAGTTGCTTTAGGTACAAGGCAGTGCTAAAACAGGCACTACACTTTTTGCAAGCATTTATGTTGTTTGTCTCGTAATAATTTCTTCACATTTTACACTAAACTCACCAAAGCGATGTTATGAACCGAGTATTCTTTATTTCATATTTATTTTTCATTATTTATTTATTTTGTTTTGTTGCCTCGCAAAATGTACATGACCTTCTTTGTACCATTGTCTTTAAATAAAAAAGATGAACTTCACTATGTGAGCTTGTGTTTATAATTCTCCTAATAAGTGATGAGTTTGGGTTTAGTCACACAGTCATTTTGAGAGTAGATCAAAAGAATTGGTTTTATAAGACATTACTTATGTTTGCAATATAATATATGACAAGAAAATAATGTTTATATACATATTTATTTAGTTTTCTATTATTTAAAATGTATATTAATTGCAATAACAGTATTTTGTCAAGGTCATTTGTTTTCTATCGTTTAAAAGTCAAAGAAAGATTTTTTTTTTTAAAAATAGTATCTTGTAGTTTAATCTCTATATTTTAATTAAACAGTTTCACTGAATTTTAGTAGGTTACATCATCATCATTTGGAGGCAATGAAGCCAACAGTGTTGGTATCCCAAATTAATGGTTTAGTGGAAAATGCTTGAGTTGATTTCTAATTGGAAGCACTGTTAAAAAAAAAAAAAAAAAAAAATCTGTGAGGTTGTTAAAATTACATTATTCTGTAAAAAACCTATTGAATATTGCTTGTTTGACTGCTTTATAAATTGACTTTCCTATTAAATAATACTGCGTAAAATATAATTTTATCTGCATTTTTATTTCAGCTTGTCAGGTTTCAGAACAAATAAGTCTACTAATAAAATAATATTTGAGGTTCATATGAAATTAATCTTTTTTTAAATTTAAACATTTGTATCAATTTTATTTATTTACCCTTGAAATTAAAATGTTTTTTTTATAGTTGTCCTGGTCAAGAAGGCACACCATTACAAAGACAAAAACATATACAAATCAAAACTAATATTAAATACACATATGCCAAAAATAAGTTGTAATGAAACAAAAATAAATTAAAAGACATGAGATTAGAAGGTCATGTAATACAAAATAAATAGTACATTAAGATTCTACTTTCACCATACCATTTATTTTCTTGTGCATTTAATATACTATAAAATTATTTTACCAGTACATTTAATTTGTAATTGTTAAATAAAATTTTTTTCATATAGTTTGTAAGATAGTTTTAAAAAATAATGTAAAATATATATGACATTTACCCTATTTCCTTGTCATTCCTAAATCTGTGCCTATAATGAAGGCACATATTTAGAAATGTACATTAACTGATAATAAAATGGTGATATTATTCATCTTCCTGTCCATATTTTTGGTATTATAATTTGAGTGTGTGTGTTTTAGTGAGAAAACTGTAATACATATTTCACAACTCTTTTGTTATATTTCCGTAGAATTTTGCAGTTTATGAAATATTTGTATTTATTTATTAATTTACTTTTTAATAATCATTTAAAATTACTGCAAACAAATTCATTTTGTTGTAAACTAATAGCAGGCCTTCTTTGTTGGTCCATTCAAGACAAAACTTGCTCTAAATCAGGACATTTTACAAGCTACTGTTGATATGATGCGAATGTCACCCCACTGGGGGCCGCTGTGACCTTGGCACAAGAAGAACCAAGAAACAAGCGTGTAGGTGAGGCCTTGCTCATGACGACATGCCTTCTGCTTGATGACGCGATGGCGAGGAGGTGTGGCCATATGTTGTGAACTCTAGTTGAACCCATTTTGATGTTGGGCGGGGCTGGCTCGGAAATGTTACGACACAGCGCCAGTAACAGAGATATTTTAGGGTTATCCTTTTTTTTTTTTTCCAACTCCACTCACCACACACACAATCCCCAAACACAGTTAGCCTGCAGCGGCACACTGACCGAGCAACGACCCTGCATATCAGGGTCAGAAGTGTAGAGCACGTCGTGTGTCGTATCAACAATTGTCGGGGTAAATTTGGCTTGCCCGCTCCTCCTCTTTCACTACCAGTCGCAGACATATAACCAAATTCACAGATGATAATGGACACATGAACTTTTGGTGAACTGTATTTTCTTGACTGGGGCAACGAGGGCATGTAAAGTTTAGTAGGACTTTGTCTGTGTTGTTCTTTTTTTTTTTTGTTGTTCTTAGTACAATTCCCCAGGCTTGATCACTAATCGACATCCACAAACTGAGTGAAGATGGTGTAGGGATGATGCTCTGTGACTCTGGGGGCCTTGCGAGACCCTGGCATACATATTTTACATGTGTGAGAGCGGACAAAGCATTACCGCCGTATCACCATCCACTTTCCCGCCACATCTTCTTTTTCTTGTCGTTTCACTTGCACTTTACACGACTTTCAAGAATAATACCTTCGACGAGATTTTAAGACTTTCATGAAGCGAGGTGACATGGGTAATAAATGAAGAGAAGTGCTTTAAAGCTTAAACTTAGCCTTTGAGTTGCCAAGTGCATGAAATATTGACTTTGTGCACTGGTGTCACAGATTCCTAATGTTTGTGAAAAAAAAAGTTGGAGCCACAGTTAAATCAAAATGATGGCACTGACAGAAACCTGTGAAAGTCTCTGAGTGTCCCTGCAGGGATAGCACTTGAATCCCGTTTTAATAATACATGTGTCCTTCCGAAGAGGTGCGATGTTGCAAACGCAAGACAGTTTGTGGAAAAAAGTGAGCGGCTTGAAAGGGCTCGAGTTGTGGGTAAAAAGGATGGGCTGTGACAAGAGTCTTCCATAACAAAGGGTAAAATGCGCATAAAATCTCATGCCGGAGCTGGGCTTTAGAGTCGCTTCTTTAGTTCAAAAGGTTATGCGAGGAGTAGAGTTGTGTTTAGTTGCTGTCTGAAATTGAACTCCTGGAGAAGATTTAACTCCAGATCCGTCACCCGGGGCCGTCTGACAGGCAGACTTTTTCTTCCCCACTGGTTTTATCAGGGATGCAGGGTTGTGTAATGCTCCTTCTAAGTGAATGAATAATTAAGTCTGCGTAGCCTATAGCGGGGGCACCCAGGGATGTGTTGTGCAAGGGAGCCAGCTGCTATTGCACAGAGAGTTCTGTTTTGCCAAATAGGTCACGCTTCAGTCATCCTCAGTTCTGAGATTTTTATTCTCCCCCCTCTCTTTGATCTTAAAGCATCATACACTTACTTTGGATTTGGTCTTTTTTGACCTCTGACATCCCACTAGTCTTGATCTATGTGGCTGATGAGAATAAAGTAGCACACGTGGGATTAAGAATACTTGTGTTACATTTTGCACCGTTTGAGAGGGGTGAGTTTTCACAATCTATGAAAAGAATGTTAATGTTGCCTTGCCATTGAAGCGCTGTGCTCCTCACTTTTATTTCCAGGATGCATGTCATTGAATTTCAAGTTCTCACATGCAAATTTTAGTTTTAAATTAATTTTGTTGACAGCTCTATTCTGGAGGAATATAAATTAGCTTATTTGTTGAAGGGAGACATTGGTAAATGGACCTTTAAACTTGTTTTTGCTGGCAAAGCACCAGTGCACAGAGATGAAATACCTTGGGGACAAAAGGAGCTGCCTAACAGAGAGAGAACAAAATGTCTTTGCCTATTATTATGTTCTGAAATATTTTGTTTTATTTCAAATTTAGAAAGCGAGCTTACATTATTATAGAGATTGTTATCTGTTCAGTAACCCCATTACTCAGATTTTACATACCTGCTTTTAGGAGATATTTTCATATCTTAAAGTCACAAAATTTTTATCTCCAATTTTATCTAACACGTGTTACTGTCTTAATTTTGTTCCGACCGCGGCTAGCCCACATCCGCACTCAGCCGTCCAGCTGCCTCCGCCCTCATGTGTCCGCTCTGCCTTGAGAGGAGAGAGATTACTAGCCCATCTGTATCTCCAGAGCCAGGCCACGCTAAGCCGATGGGAGCCCTGCTCAGCAAGGCACCGCCACAATTGTTAACCCTGATTAACTTGATGTGGTGTTCAGTAGAGAGAACAGTGTGAAAATCCAGCGAGTACCATGACCTAGTGCCCTGCCGTTGAACCTAGAGGGAATTGAGCAAACTTTGGGGAGGGTGGATGAGAACTGGAGCCAGGAAAAAGGATGAAGAGCAAAAAAACAGACTAAAGTAAAAAACAGCGATTGTAGAGATGGAACTGGCTGGAAACCTTTAGATTTCAGATAGAACAGATATATGCCTATGAATATCTTTCTGTTTCAGTGCACTTGAGTATCAGTTACAATAAAGACTCCAGCAATAAAGCATGTATTGGTGTGACGTTCTGTGCCCCTGCGACGGTCTACTGTAAAGGCACTGTTTACTGTAGCACACCCACTCAGATCATGATTTCACAGAGAAGGCAGTTTAGATTTATGCTACAGAGCATGAAATGGTGCATAATTTAAAGATGGGGACATACATATAGAATAGAAATAAACAGAGAAATACATGCCTTGTTTGCTTTTCTACATAAATTAGTTTGCTCAAGTCTCCAAGGCAAAACAGACTTATGCTTGGACCTTTAACATACTTGAAATTCAGATGAACCCTGTTCTCAAGCAACATTATCATCATCCCTCATTTCATTTAACATATTTGTATATAGCATGTCAAATAATTATTTCATTCAGAGCCCGGTCAGATTTGAACTTTAGCATGAACCTTTCTTATTTGTTCATTTCTGACTCATGGATAATGGCCTATTATATGCTTTTCAGCTGAATAGCCTTTGAAGAATTTCTCATAAATGAGCCTGAAATTATTACTTTGCATATCCAGATGCATTTGCACATCATTTTTTCTGTATACAGAAATGCACCAGTGCCAGTGGCAGTTCAAACAGTCAAGGCACATTAAACAATATACGTTCAAAGGAGGTTACATTGTGGTATTCACTGTGTTGTGATGGGGATGCTTTAAGAAAATAATAACATGTTGAAACCCATACCAGCCTCTGCAGAAGCCTGCGTTGCTTAGCTCGTGGCCCTTTCCCCTTTGACCCAATGATTAAGCTGCTTTTGGCAATTTAAGTTGAGAAGCAGCTTTGCAGCTGCAGTGACAAATCTGTCCTAAATGAACCTCTGCTTTCACGGAGGCTCCTATTATCTTATCTGCAACGCATGGACGCTTCCTAGTTCCCCAGTGTCTTTTACCACACTACTTAAATCAGAGGTGTCAAATATACAGCCCCAGGGCCAAAATGGGCCCAGCAAAGACACCAGTCTGATCTACTGGATGGCAAATATGAAGGGGGCAAAAATTTAGGACATACTGTTGGGATGTGTAGTTAAACATCTTTACAGTAAGTTTCACTGTTCAACATATTGTAAATATTCTTACAGGAAAACTATGTTTTCAGAGAGGATTTTGTGGATTTGTGTCAGTTTAAATTTTCAGTTGACGTGATAGAGGTAAATAAATGGAGGGATTGCAAACTCATATAACAAATATTTAAGGTGTCCGTTTATTACCCATGAAACCAAAAGAAACAAAGTCTGGATTATTGCTCATATTAAGCAATGTTTAAAAAGTGCTCACAAAATAGTTCAGAGCTGATCAAAGATAACTGTGGCTACATCTACACTAGCCCGGATAAATTTGAAAACGGTGTTTTCGTCTGAAAACACTCCGTGTCCACACTATCATTTTCAGTCGTTCTCACAGAGTTGTGCGTCCACATTGAAACGGGCGAAAACGCTTACGTTCCAGTACTGCGCATGCGTGAAACGCAAGACGATTCGACCCTGCCTCATTTCTGTCTGCCGTCTATTTACTTACCGGTTCTTTGAAACATCGCCGCAAAATGTCGAGGAAAAGTTTATTTAAATGGACTAACAATGAGGTGGAGTTGTTGCTGCGAGTAACACAAAGTACAAAGTTGCAAAAGTGAGTGAGAGTTAAAGAATTTGAAGAAAAGCTATCTGAAGCATGTATAAACTGATATTAATCTTTAATAGGACTGTCAAAATTGAGCGCAGACAAAACGACTGCTGTATAATGTCCTCTGCTATCCTAGTTTAATTGGTCACATGACTGCATCACATGACTAAAACGTGTCATCGTTTTCTAAAAGGCTCCGGGTTCGCTGTCCACACTGTAACGCGAAAATGGCGTTTTCAAATGTATTCGCTTTGGTGAGCGTTTTAAAAATGCTGTGTTTTGCTTGGCCAAAACAGAGAGGAAAAAGATGCGTTTTCAAACGAAAACGTATTAGTGTGGACATGGTCAAAGCCCTAAACTGCAGTTGCAAGGCCAGAGATCAGATTCTTTTTGACCTGCAGGTGTGATCGCACCCTGAGCTCAAGAGCAAACTGTCAAGCACATCACTTTCAAAATGCAACCAAGTCTTGTGAGATCTTTGTTGGAGCTGTTTTTTAACAAGGGAGGTTTCTCAGCCTTTTCCGTGTTAGACCGGGTGGGTGTTAAGAGAAAGAGACAGGACGGGGAGAGAGAGAGAATGTGTGAGGCAGGAGGCAGCAGAAAGGAGGGTCTTGGAAACAAGCTTGACAAAGGAGTGACCCAGGATTAAGCACGGTAGACAGTAGCAGTTTGATTTGATTGGGCAGTGCTGCGCTGTTAAATCGCTCATTAAATCCAATTAGTGGAGGGTAGTTGGAGACAGATTTGGGGGTTTGTAGGGGACGGTGGAGCTTTAGACTTCTCCTGAGCAGGATTGCATGCCAGGGAGAGCAGGTGACAAACTCCAGCTCTGAACTCCTGACCTAGCCATGGGACTCCCTCCTTCTTTCTCTCCTTTTCACCCCCCTCCCTTGTTTTTTTCTCGGCTGTCCACTCACAGCTTTCGTCCACCTTCATACCACTACGCTGAGGTGTGATGGTGATGGGCATATTTGTGACACGGCTGATGTCAAAGAGCAGTCAGTCCTGCTAGATTTACATGTCACTGTAAAGCCAATTAATGTCCGATCAAATCAAAAACAATTAAAGCCAGAGTGTTGCTCTCATGTGGTGCCAAGAGTCACATCAGGGCAGTGCCAAGACAAATGCCACACAATCGCACGGTATAACACCACCCGGCTGTGGCCTCTCAAAAACCTCTCTTCAACATCAGACATGGATAAATGCCTCTACCCCTCCTGAATTTAACAATTCCTGAAACTTGATTCCCAACTTAATCTTTTTCTCCAATTTTCATGGTCCATAATGATTTTGCCCCAGAAATTGAGTGCAGTGGTTTGAGACACAAACAAACAAGTAGGGATTTAGAGAGACTTTGACATAAAGTCTCATTTAGTTGGCTGATCTGTGAAGTCATTGATGCTTTCCACCCAAACTGTCACAACACTGCTTTTGTGATTCACATTGTTTTTCCAACTTTCACTCCACTGTTTGGCCCTTGATGTGTGATTCATGTGCTGCATCTCTGCGTTGTCTGTCCTTTGCAATCCAAATCTTCTTCCACCATGTCAAAGTTTTTTAACATCTTTGGAAGGTTCCTGCTTTCTTGATTTGTTTGTGTAACTGAGTTATATAATATAATAATAATAATAATTATTATAATAATTATATATATATATATATATATATGTATATATATGTATATATATATGTATATGTATATATATGTATATACATATGTATATATATACGTATATATATATATATATCATAGTATGTATATATATATATATATATATATATACGTATGTATGTATATATATATATATATACGTATGTATGTGTATATATATATATATATACGTATGTATATATATATGTATATATATATATACGTATGTATGTATATATATATATATATATATATATATACGTAGTATATATATATATACGTATGTATGTATATATATATATATATACGTATATATATATATACGTACGTATATATATATACGTACGTATATATATATATACGTATGTATATATATATATATATATATATACGTATGTATATATATACGTATGTATATACGTATATATATATATATACGTATGTGTATATATACGTATGTATATATATACGTATGTATATACATACGTATATGTATATACGTACGTATATGTATATACGTACGTATATGTATATATATATATATACGTATATACATATACGTATATGTATATACGTATATGTATATACGTATATGTATATGTGTGTATATATATATACGTATGTATATGTATATGTATATATATATATTTATATATATAGTATATATATTATATATATATGTATATATATATATACGATATATATATATATACAACGTATATATATATATATATATATATATATATATATACGATATAGTATACTATATAGTATATATAGTATATACATAATACGTATATATATAACGTATTATACATACGTATATATATATAATTATATAACAATACGTATATATATCACAGTATATATATATATACTAGTATATATACTATAGTATATATATATACATACTATATATATATATATATATTAATATATATATATATATATATATATATAACATACGTATATATATATGTAGTATATAATTGGGTATGTATATATATATATATATTACCTCGTATATATACCTATATATATTATATATATATATATATATGTATATATATATATATAGTATGTATGTGTATATAGTATGTATGTGTATATAAGTATGTATGTGTATATACGTATGTATGTGTATATACGTATGTATGTGTATATACGTATGTATGTGTATATACGTATGTATGTGTATATACGTATGTATGTGTATATACGTATGTATGTATGTATATACGTATGTATGTATATATACGTATGTATGTGTATATACGTATTATATTATGTTTATATATATATATATATATATATTATATATTATATATTATATATATTTTTATATATATTTAATGTGTATATACGTATGTAATATATATATACGTATATAATATAATAAATATATATTAAACGTATGTATATATATATAATAGATATACTATATAAAGCGTTGTATAATATATATATATATACTATGTAATTATATATCATATATATTATTTATATATATATATAATATATACGTATGTATATATAAATGTGTGTGGCCATGGTGCTATAGCTTTATTCCACTTTGCTTGTGTAATTTTAATTTTCAGATTTTTTACACTCTTCAGTGAAATCCAAACAACACTAACATTTTGAGTGTGACACCTGTTATGTAAAAATTATCCTGTGGTTGTTTTTATTATAATTATTGATAATATAGAGTCATTCAAGGTGCTTTCCAAGATCAAATTAAAACCCAAAATAAAAGAAGGAATAAAAAGGACAAATAAACCAGTGGTAATAAAAACCCTTATTAAATTACAAATTACAACAATGGCAACATAACAACAAATTAATGATGTTACAGCTACCATAAAAGCAATCGTGAATAAGGGTGTTTTTATCTCTTTAAAAATAGCTCGGGCTGATGACGATCTAACCTCAGTTTGTATTTACGTTCTAGCTATGGTATTTACATCTGTGCACTACCAGGTGATCAGACTGTGCAGACATACTGGATCCTTTACACATCTCTGATTTTTATATTTAGGGTCCAATTTATTTAATGGTTGCGAAACAAACAGAAATAATTCTCTTTTTTACTGTTTTTGCTAAAATTGTAGCAGTGGCATTTTTAATTAACTTTAATTGTCTAATAGTGTTTTAGGAAGGCCAATAAAAGGAGCATTGGAATAGTCAGCTCTGCAAGAAAGAAAGACATAAATGAGCTTCTGCAGATCTTGCCGGGGTGCATAATCTCTCGGTTTAGCTATATTTCTGAGATACCCAAAAGGCTGATATAATCGCAGCTTTAATGTATATATAGTTAGTGAAACTAAGGTCCTCATCCATCATTACACACATATATATCACACACACAAGTTGCACATGAGCATCTTTGTTTCTAAACAGCAAAATCTCAGTTTTGTGTCTTTTTAACTGAAGGATTTACTTATTTATTTGTACAGGCAGGTTAATGTAGGTGGAATTTCTGGAAATCTTGTAGATGTCTAAACAGATATATTTCCATATTTAAATAATTGATCTTTTATCCATTTAGAAGGAGTTATGTGTCCCAGCAGTCTCCAAACTGACTCTGCTCTAACAGTGGGAAGATGGATGGGCTATTCATTGATATATTTAGTAATTAATGTTAGGTTAAAAAATGTGGCTTATACGTCGTCACATAAAGACGGTGAATAAATACAAGAATGGTTAAAACTAAGGATTATTCCTAAAATAAAGTTGGAGAGTTGATACGTGAGGCTGCAGTGCATCATGGCTAACAGACTAGCTAGCTATGAACCATGAGGGTTTTCAGTTAAGTCAGACTGTGTCAATTACTGTTGTCAAAAGACTCTCTAAATAAGATTTTACTGCTATCAGCTGCACAGTCTCTTCCCAGCTGTCTTATTGGCCTTGGGCTTAAGGAAGGGTGAGGTTGCGTTGCACCATTTGAGAATTAAAAGTTATTAAAAAAACATCTGTGCTTTAAACTCCCCCTCTTTTTGTCAGTCTACCAAAGTGTTACATGGAATTTTTACAAAAACATATTGTGTAGCGTTTGGTATCTGTGTTATTGATACTACAGTTTAACTACAAGCAGTGTCAGAAGTGCAATTAAAAGTACACTGATAATAAATCCACAATGTTGGGGAAAATACATTTCTTCTGTAGAGCAACATGCAATTCTTACTTCTTGGAAATATTTAGATTCAGTTGTGTCTTCATCAGCTAAATGCAGATGAATGGAGACGAGGTGTCCTCCAGTAAAGCAGCACATCTCTGAAACTGACGATATCTTTTTACTGACAGGATAAATTGTTTAAATGTTAAATTAATGCAATTTAATTTAATTTGGTCGAGGTTATTACTTCCTCTCGAGAAGCTATAGCAAAGTTACAAGTTTTTGGTTTATTTTGATGAGTTTTGAACATTTTAAAAAACCTATTTACAAATATAAGAAACAATGGACATGTGTACTTTTGAACATTATATCTTCTATCCTTTCTGTATAATTAAATCCACTAATTAAATTGAAAATATTTAAATTACTGATCTAGTATCCAGTTATTTACATATAAAAAATAATAGCAGTAGTCTTTAAATAAAATAGCATATTGGACATTAGAATTAGCAAGGTTTCTGAGCATACACTTCTTTTTTTTTAATGGTTTTGATAGTAAGTAGGCAGTGAGTGGACATTGGATCAAGTGATTTTTTTGTTTAATATCACACAAAGTTTAATAGTTTTAAAATTAAAAGTACAAAGAATGAATTTGCGTTAATATCAAGGTTTAAAAGAAAAAACAATACAGTATAAGTAGTTATGGTCTAATATTCCTAAAGTAATATTAGTGCAGTTATGCCAAATATAATGTGTGTTGAAACTAAAATTTCTAAAATTTCTTCTTGTACATCATATTAATATTTTAATATTTTAACATCAAACTGTTCAAGCTCCAATTTGCTGTGCATTTTTCATGACACCTGACCCTTTATACACATAAAGAAATTCATAAGAGCCACAGCAAATTATTAAATAACAGTAATTTCTCTGATTGACCTGATGCTGTATAGCCTTTCTAGTTAAATGTAAAACACATGGAGCTAAACCCTTACATGCCAAAATGAATAAAAATGGATGCCAGCATTTAGGTCTGGGATCAGTGGGCAGCAGGGCCAAGGTGAAAGTGGCAACTCAGGACACACACTCACACACAAACCCCCACAAAACTGGGCTCACTGTGCCTCTAATGCATGACTGTGTGCCCCAGTTACATCTGGATGTCCACCGAGGAACTCCTCCGGGCCTTCAGACTCACAGTAAAAGTCGCTGGGCTCTTGAGCTTCTGCCCGGCTGTCTCTTACTTTTTTCAGCACATAACACAGATCAACACAAGATCTGACAAACTCCTGCTTATGTGCAGCATCACAAACGACCAAGTGAGTTGGCTTGGTTTCGCAGCACATTCACCGCGCTGTTGCGCCTTGATGTATATTCTGTTTCTCAGTACGTACAAAGATGGCTAAGGGGGGCAGTTATGCCAAATCTATTTGTCAGTCCCTCAAGACAAGCAGAGACAGCTTCCCTAACAGGCTCTTAGAGCCCAGAATAGATGACAACTTTGACACTGTTGTATGATGTTTCAGTAGCACAGACGTGGAAGGCGGACTGCCTAGACTTGATGTACTGGAGGGTATAAGCCAACAGACGTATAAGAGGGACGGGGTGGGGGTGGGGATCTATTTAAAAACAATCGTAGCTGTGTATCCACTGTGGGCTAAACAAAGGATTTGGTCTCATTAACTTACAAGTGTATACAAAAGCAGGCTAGTTCTTAAGTGAACATGCTGTCAAGGAGGCCGCTGAGAGGCAATGGCCCATTTTTTTTTGTTTTTTTTCCCAGTGCGTGCCCCTCCACTGCATTATATGCATGTACTGAGCATGCTCATCAGCATCTTCCCTCCATTCCCCTTCATCAAGTCCATCTTGCTGGCAGTCATGTGGATATGTCAAGAGAAAGAAAACAATAATCAACATTGACAAACAGCCCAGGCTGATGTTCCACAGAGCAGAAGTGATACCAGGAGGCTGGACACAGCAAATTATATTCCAAAAATACATTTTCCTGCAAATTCAATGATAGTAAAAATGAAAATTTTGTGTTCTGGCTCAGCTCAAGCAGCACAACAATAATAAAAAAAGAATAACATTGCAGCGTGCTGATTTAAAACATCAACAGACTTCTGTTTTCTTGTGACGTTTCTTTATTTTATTTGAACCAAAGTGTTTAGTTTGAATCATTATTCTTTTTGTTTATGTTCAATATATTTGTTTATTTATTTTAAGGGCAGCAGGGAACACAGTTGCAATTTCTGTTAAATGACTCCCTTTTAAAATAAAATGATAAAAAATGAATAACAAATGCTCTTTCAAAATAAAGCCTTCGCATGGTTTAAAAAAACACTTTCTAATAAATAAAAAAGGCAAAAGAAGAAGAAAAAAAGCATGGACAACACATAAAATCTCCAAATGTAATAACTCTAAAAACCTTATTTGAATAAGACCGCTTTGCTTGTTTCACTGCTGGCATGAAAAACACAAATTAAAAAGTTATGCTGACTAAGACCCACAAATCAAACTGATCTCTAGACTTGTTAATTAAAGTTTCAAGGAAGATTTAAAAGGAGAAATTTCTCTGTAAAAAGTGACAAAATAATTCATGACCTTCAGTAGAAAGTCGTGTATTCCCTAAAGTAAAGTTCTTCAGACTGCTTTCAGTCTTCTTTCTGTTACATTTTACAAGCTGACAGCTGCACTTTGCCACGGTTAGCCTTTAGGAAGTAAAAAAAAAAATAGAAGCAAATTTACCACCAGATATTTTCAAGTTGAGATTATTTTTCTTTCCTGCACTTTCGAAGACCTGTTCAGAGTCTCTGTTGTATATTTTATACAGTTTACTTCTTAAACCTCAGCGCTGGTAAAATCCGTGACCGGAGGCTTTAGACTATATTTTTTTTGTCCGTTTCATTTCCATGAATGTGGTGTCTCAGGGACACTTTGAGGGAATTTCTTCAAATTAGATTATGATGGTCAAAAATAAAGGTCGCTGGAATCTCTCAAAACACACTTTTGCTCATAGCTCAAGAATCCATGTGCTCGTTATGTGCTTTCCAAACTTTCCAGCAAACATTAAATAAAATCATGATGTGATATTTTTACATTATATTCCATTTACATTTTGCATCCATAGGTCAATATTCAACTTCATATTGTAATAAAATAATGTAAAATGTACTTCAGGCTTTGTATTCCACAAATATTTGAAGCAAACCGTTTTCCCTAATAATAATAATAATCCATAAATTAAATATAGGTAAATAGATTTTCTTAATTTCATGGACTATGTTTACATTAATAAAAAATAATGCTGTTAAGAATTAAGCAGTAATTACAGTCCCTAAACAAAGGCTTGTGCATGGGTCTACTCTCCCTGTCCCCACTTGACACAAATATACAAATATTAATTTATTTAGTTTATTATAATCAATCAATCTTGACTGGACAAAAGCAGTCATATTTTCTTCTAATATAACTTTTTATTTTTATGTTAAAGGAGTAGTAAACGTCTCTTTACGATTATGAAAAAAAACATTTCAGCTGTACTGTTGGTGGAAATGAGAGAGGACACCCAGAATGACCACTGAGGTTAGAAAGTAGATAAGGAAACAATTACTCCCTTACATTTTCCTCACATAGATAAAATAGCTTTTATTTTTCTCTGAGCTTCAACCCTTCAGCTAAGAAAACACCGTCCACTGACATCACCACCAACTGGATAGGATGCTTCAAGCTAACAAACAGAAACTCTCGTCTCATTTAGAGTGTTTAAGCTTTGTTATCAGGGAATAAAAAAGAAGTTAGCTGTTAACGCAGACACTATGAACTCTGAGTGACATCGAGTTCACAGAGAGGTTATTGGTTCAAATTAGCTGAAAGATTTGCAGGGCAAACTGATGCTATTTTTTTTTTTAAGTATGACAGACAACTTCCACTAGGGGGCAGTATATTACCTCAGTTTAGCAGAAGCTGCTGTTAAGAGCAGAGTAATGAATGAATAGAGCAGAGAGTGAGAGAGATATGACCCTCTGATGAACTGCAAATCTGCTGGGAGCTCAGCGGGGCATTGCTGACTGGTTAAATGCCAACGCTCCACCTGCAAGAAGAGAACAATGACAATGATGCATCTGTATGCGTGTGAGCGCCGCGAGCCTCTGTCTCTGAGTGTGTGTTTGCATGAGTCGGCCGGCGCTTACACAAGTGTTTGGTGAGATTTTGGGTGTGGCTAATCATGCTAACATGCCGCCAGCAGTGCAGCAAACACAAAGTCCCCCACATCCCCCACATTTCAGATGTGTCCACCGTGATATCTCTACTCATTTCTAGACATGAAGGCCAGGGAACATTTCCCTCACAGATTAAATTAAGACTATTGAAGCCTTTTTGCTGCCAGATCACTTCTCTAAACAATTCCTTGGCCCCTCTTTTCTCTGTTCACTTTATGGAGGGGATTCTGTCTTTTGCATCTCAGTTTTGGCTCTCTCCTGTACTTTTCTTCCATCGTTTTATTTCGTATCCTAACAAAAGCCAGGACTGCGAGGCACATGATTAGACCCCCACTAATTGGTATCAGATTCACAGGTTTGGATCGGCGCTGTGCTGGCTGGAGTCGATGTATTGCTTACATCTGCACAGAGAGCGGGTCGCTGAGAACCTGAGTGTGTCAAGCTGTTTGGCCAACCATCAGTTTCCCCTCAGAGTCATAGGCCTGCCATCGCGCACAGCGCTAGGGGCCAGCGTGAGTTCCAAGCACACACGCATGGGAGCTTTCATGTGCAAGCCAAACTCTGATCAGAGGACCTCCATATTGACACCTTTCATGGTTTGTTAGCACCTTGACAGTGAAGAAACAGGACAGCTGAGATAGCTGCAGTGTGACGGGAAGAAACCAACCGGTGTGGAGGGAAAGCTGTGGTTAACGGAGGCGGGGTGGACATGGGGATTAGGGAGCAGGGGGTCTGCTATATTTCCTGCATTCATAGCCCCCAGACAGAGAAACCCGCATACACAGACTCTCACACAAAATATAAACATAAAATTCAGGCACACACACTCGTACTTGTTGGCACTAATGCGCTCTGTAAGTGCGCCTCATGTTTTCGGTGTGTTTTTGTGAAATGAAGGACGACTTCGTGCCACCGAATTTGCTTTGGCAAGGCACTGCAGTTTGTTTTGACTTTATCGCCTCGGCATGAGCTGGCAGACAGTGGAGGGCAGTGGCTGGGGGCTGGGGTTTACTGCAATGTTGCGCAGAAGTGATGGCAGTAGCAAGGAAACGAGAATGAAGAGGGGGAAAAGAACAGAACATGGGGACATGTGTATGCTCACGTAACGCATCTGTCTTCCCCGAGAGACGTCCTTGACCCACAAAACACTTACCTAGCGTGTTGTCAGTGGCTAAAGGATGATTTGTGACCATTAAGCTAGTGGAGTGATAGCATGCTCACGACAGCACACGGTAAACTCCTGGGACCCTGCCATTGGATATGAGCAAGCCACAAGGGGTTTCCTGCCAATAGTCTGACAGCTTCTGCCCACCCCTCTTTGGTTAACCCCTTATTTAACCTGACAAGTTCACCAGGAATCCATGTTTGTTTATCATAAGGGGCCTGTGAAGGTGAGTGCAGGGCTCAGGACGGGACACACAGCTGTGCTATTATACCAAATCTTGTCAAGTAGCATGAAAGTAGCAGCAGATCCAGGG
Organism: Haplochromis burtoni; assembly: GCF_018398535.1. NCBI lineage: Eukaryota > Metazoa > Chordata > Actinopteri > Cichliformes > Cichlidae > Haplochromis > Haplochromis burtoni. The sequence goes on along the minus strand of NW_024582366.1, from coordinate 4,438,010 downwards.
CAAGCCCAAAGTCTATTTGCACTAGTTCTGATTTCCAGTGCTTGGTCCATGACTGGTTGGTTGGGGAGAGTGCTACGCTGATATCTAAGGGATAATAGTGAAAGGTTTTCAGTGAAGTTTTAGTAAATTTGTGATATAATACTGTATGGTGAGGCCCATAACATAATCAACATGCGCTTGCCTTTGTATTGTTTCAATGTAAGCATATCCCATTGGTGCCATAAATAATAAAGGTCATTATAGTTAAATAAAACTAAAACTAAAAACTAAAATTGGATGTGACAAAAACATTTTAGTTAATCTAAATAAAAATAGAAACTACTGTCTTGTAAGACATTAAAACCAACTGAAATGAACTTGGGAAACCTAAAATAAAATTAAAATATAGTAGAAATTTTATTTCTTTATGTGGATGTTTTTGTTAGGTTAATACAGTTTTATCACATCTTGCCTGCAAAGGCTTTGATTAATGTGTTTGTTGAGACTCCAGATGTCTACAAGACTGAGAATCAACTGCTTTCAAAAAATTATGTTTTTTTTTTTTTATTGTAATACTTGTTTTCCTAAACATTAGCTCTCACATATTCCCTCCATACACTAAAAAGACTAAAAACAAAAAAAAAAGAATACATAAACTGAAATGGGGAAGGCTGCTCTGGAAACTAACTGAAACCGAACTGAATTAAATACAAAATGCCAAAATAAAATAGCAAACTAATTAGAAAATAGAAAACCTGACAACAATTTAAAACTAAAAAAATACTGAGGCAAAAAGAGAGTCTACGTTATATCAAAATACTTTGCAGGTCATGAAAAGTTCTAGCAGTGTTGCAGTCCATGCTGGCTGATAGCAGTCATAAATAACTTAGCATTCATTCGTGAGAGCAGGGCGCAATACTTATTCATTCTGCAGAGCTCTCGAGTTAGTTGGATGAGTAGACCTGACAACTTTCTTGTTAACTATCTCATCTCAGATTTCGCTCATTATACCCCCTGCTAGTATTCTTCAGGCATCTTCCTACCAATGTGGAGACCTCTTACTGCTTTCCTGCAGCTTTGCTGCCGTTTCCCACTACTTCCCCTAACTCAGTTTTCAGTCAGTTTCCTGTTGCTCCGCCTCCGTTTACTTATCGTTCCACTGTCAGTAGGTGATGGTAGCCACCACCCTGGGGAGCAGAATGTGAAGCTCCAAGTAATGGGAGAGGACTTGAAAGGGATTTACAGTTGAACTGGGAAGGGCTGAGATGGGCTGACGTATGTTTCAAGACAGATGTAAAAATTTAAGGAGCAGAAGACTTTTTGGACAAACAGGATGGGGAACCCACGCATCCAAAAACTAAAGACAGAAAACAGACAAAAGATTTCTTCTTGTTCAAAGTCAGATAGAGATCTTTTGTTCCATTAAATTTATTCCAAACTGTAGCGTTTGGATGTTTTGTCAGATTTTTTGTTGTAATGTCTTATGATTTTTTCCCAACCATTTCAAAAGAGTTGAAGAGAGAGAGAAAACCAACTCTGTTGGTGATTCAATATCGACTGAGATGGTGACTGTTGCCCAGTGCAACACTATATCTGCCTCGTCACTGCACGCAGAAACACCCTTGCTGAAGAAAAGCAACTGGGATTTGTTTTAATGTTACATTTTGCTCCTAATATCTGCAATCTAACAGCTTTAAAGAGCTATGAGCTATATGCTTATTTGCAACAGTGACTGGCCCCAACTGATTTGGCCAGCTTTTAATTCTAGCCCACTATCAGATAACCGAAAAGTACGAGTCTTTAACTTTAATTTGAATGGACATTTTCCCCACTCCATGGCAGACAAGTAGGAAAAAGGGGACTTGTGGAAATGTATCGTTTTCATTTGTTTTGACCGACGTTCATTTCACTTGCTCTTTAATTAAACCATAGTCTTGTAAGAGTAATTGCAGTGCCACTTTTTAAAAGCTTTCGCGTGAAATACAATCCTGCAGCCATTTTGGTTAGCCGGAGTCGTCTTTCCTTTTTGTCACGTACCCCATGGCAGTCCTCTTGCACTCTGAGTCTCTTCCAAGTACAACAACCAGGGACTGGTTGAGGGACCATGAAGGTAATAATGGTATAACCTGATCTTTCTGTTTTTCTTGTCACTTCTTCTCCCCCCCCACCCCCCCACCCCCCAGTGTAAGTCTCTCCCTCTTCCCCGCTAGCACATCCAATTAAATTATAACTGCATGGAGGTGAGGAGAACTGCTGTTATGAGGCCCTGCGTCTCTAAATTCAACGAAAGAGAAAGAGCGGAGTCGGGAGTTTATAGCCATCCCTTCACCCCCATTACTTCCAGTAATCCCCAGTAGAAACCGAAGAGAAGAAGAAAGGGCAGCGCCTGGTGCCCAAAGATGTTATAATAACAGAGTAAAAGAAGGGCTTTGAAAGTGACTGGTGTGCATTTGCATTTGTGTATGTGGACAGCTCACCAGTTACACTCATGGGTAACAGATGGCGCCTTATCATTGGCCAGGATCGGTCGTGCACCACACATTCCTAGACATGCCGGTAATGCCTTTTGTGATGTTCAGTTAATGCTAACTTCACGTAGAATTACACACCAAATTGCACTTGGAGCGTGCTTATTACTCCATACATTATCAATGTTGAGCTTGTCAAACAAAACACACCGGGGTGGGGGGTGGGGTGGGGTTGAGATAATTGCTGTCTAATTATTGAACAAGCTCTAGTACCTTCTTGTGTGCCACAATCCAAGCCAGCGCACGATGCTACGAGGTTGACCCATGTGCACCGTCGAATGAGTGCCCATCGTGCAAACACGCTTGCTCACCTGGCCGCCCTACAAACTGGCCTTTTAGCAGCCCCCTCCCCCTTCACCCTTTTAATAATGCCCTTTTATTCTTGAACATGTTATTAAACACTGTCACTCAGGTTAAATACCAGAAATAGTTGGATAAGAGCCTACACAAGGATGAGGGGATGCTGTACGGTGGGGGCATTAAGAGCGGGGGGTGCGGGTACATAAAGTACCCTGAGTGATGGACCTGGGAGTCCATAAATGCTGGTGTTGTGAATAGAGAGCGAAAGGTAAAAGCTGGGAGGGCGAAGGGAGGCTGGAGGGAGGCCAAGTGCATTATGGTTAGGGTGAGGAGTTCAGGCTGGAGTGCAGCAGGGGGGCCAGTATTCATTCTGACTGCACACAGTGATGGCTGGTCAGCAAGGATGGTGATTGACACCTGGTAGAGTTGACTGGATGACTGACAAATGCAGTGGGCATGTTAAAGTCTGTGAGTGGAAAGATATTGTTGGTATCCTGGGCATTTCTACGAGAGCAAAATGAACAGATGTGTGTGTGAGCTTGCTGGAGTATGAACATATGTTCTAGCGCATGTATTTCACCCAATACATTCATGAATCACAGCTTCTCCAATCCACATCTGGACTTGTTTTTGAAAGGGAGAAACCTCAGGTAATGCTGCACGTTCTGCTTGATGCAACAGTGATACTGAGTGTTAGTCAGTTTTAATTTGATTTATTAGTGCTGCAGCATATTGGAAAATATGCTTATTTGTTTTCTTTTTGAAATTCTGAAGAAAAAATACCGCTTATGAGTGTAAAAACAAAATATGAAACAAACTCAAAACTGAAAATGTATTGGGTTTCGACAGTCGGTCAAATAAGCCCTGTAATGTGACTGTCAGTAGACTGCAGTCAGCTGAATTTTGTTTAATATCCCCTCGCAATTCAAGTGCATAATATGAGCTATGGTGGCTGCTGTAGGACAAATGACTCTGGCTGTCATTCATCTGTAACTATCATACAGAGCGAAAGTAGAGAATTTGTCTCGCTGGTGCTCAGAAAATAACCTGAAGCTGAACGTCCTTAAAACAAAAGAGCCCATAATGGACTTCAGGAGGCACACACAGTTTCACTCTCCTCTCCTTAGAAATGGAGAACGGGTGGAATCTGTCTCCACCTTCAGGTTTCTGGGCACCCATGTCTTCGCCTATCTCGCCTGAACCCATGACACCAACACCCAGTCGCTGCTGCTGGCCTTCTGCCACTCCTCAGTGTTCTCCTACTGCCTGAGTGTTTGGTACACAGGGGCCACTACTGAGAACAAGAAGGCTGTGCAGAGGGTAATTAACACCACCCAAAAAATCATTGGCTGCCCTCTGCCACCCCTAGAGACAGTCGTCTGATCCTCCTGTCTCAGGAAAACCAGTGCCATCATAGGTAACCTCTTGCAGCCTGCCCACCACCTGTTTGACCCGCTGCACTCTGTAAGACACCTCAGGTCAATCAGGTCCCTCAGCTCCAGACTGACAAACGGCTTCTTCCTCTGGGCCATTCGGGAGCTGTCCAGAGATGGGAAAATCACATTTCCAATCTGCTGACAATAACTCTTCTGTTGATTTAGTTTATGCTGGTTTTCATATGTTAGAGCTCTGACTTTAGGTCATCAGATGAGGCTTGAGGTGAGGAGGAAGTGGATGAGGTGGAAGTAAGGGTGGAGAGAGCAGTGGTGGAAGATGCAGATGAAGAGAAGGAGGAGAAATGCATAATGATAAAGAGATGATGAAACTGTGCATGTAGAAATGTTAATCATATATAGTTTAAAAGAGCTATTTTTGTGATCTTTAAAGTAAAAGTAACTTATAATGCATATTATATGTGGTCTTATATGGTGCTGTCCTACTCATTCACAGACACACGTGCTTTTATCTGTGCCTACACTAACATTTACATGCACACTCAGATAGATGCGTCGGGGCAACTCAGGTTTCAATATCTTGTCCAAGGATACTTTGACACGTAGACTGGAAGAGCTGGGGATCAATCCATGGATCATCCAACTGGCAGACGACAAGCCACACTGGTGGTGGAGTCAGGATGTACTCATTTAGGATGTACTCTGAAGTGATTTTTAGTGACGATCAGTAACAATATGCTGTTTATTTGACACAGTGGTATGTTTAAAAAAAGCTTAATGCATGTCTTCCATTAGACGTGACCACTATTAATTTGTGATAAATCTAACTTTAAGGTCAGCTGGGCCAAAACTGCAAGGACAAAGACATTTCGTCAATGGAAAAATCACACTTTGTCTAAAAAGTGCCTAATTACCCAAACAAAGTTATAGTTAGCAAGACATTTACAAAGTCTACATAGCAATACCGCCCTTGTAATACACTAAAAGCTGACAGATTGAGTGATGGTAGTACCAAAGTAGCCTTGTTTTGATATTTAATAGCCCTAATGATCCTCTGTGAAAGACAAAGGGTATGATAACGATCAACCAGGGCTATGACAGGCTTTGCCTGCTGGTTACTGGGAAGAGTGACAGACTGATGGGAAAATGAGTTTCCAAAGCATTAAGTAAGTAGCCACAGTTTGCTGTTGTCACCAGAGTGCCACTGGGAATGTACGGATGCACTCGCACTAAGACACACAGGGATCACCTGCCTGGAGACAGGCTGGATTACGGAGGAATTAGGGGGCACTGTGTGTCTTGGCACCAAACTGTGGTCCTGTTGTCGTCGGCACAGTATCTAATCTTATGCCAAAATACACACACTTACACAGTCTCACAATGGAAAGCACACAGATGACCGAGGACACACTGGTATGCACACAGGCATAAGGTAGAAAGAGACACGCACAAGCGTACACATATACAGCAGCTCCCAGCAGTATAAGTGTGTCCCCTATCCAACAGTAGCAACTGTAACAATGACAAGGCTTAGCGCTGCAACAGTAGCCCCCCTGAAGATTGACATATGAGACTACTGTTCATACAGTGCAACCATTCACAGCCTCAAAGCTTGATAACGCTCTTGTAGCCAACAGTAACCTGCAGCTGTACACTGTTATAATTAACAGCATGGCCTTTATATGAAAAGCAAATCTTTATTCAGCCTTCAAGTGACAAGCGTATCCAGCAGGTTTTCATTTGAAATATATAAACATTTGATTACAACGTGTGGCAGCCATGCTTGCAGATCAATCTCAATCAGATTTTGAAGAAATTGCAAATACATTCTCCTGAAGTGGTACATTAGGTAAATAAATCAGCAAATTAAGTTACAGAAACTTACAGTAAAATAATATCCCAGGCAAATTAAAGCAGTGTTCACAGAAATAATCTTAAATCACAGTTCACATGCTGGCTTTTTCCAGAGCTGTCAAAAAGCATTTCACGGTCTAACTGCAGATGGGCTATCTGTTATGGAGATTGCTCAGTTGTCATCACACAGTCTACAGTAAGGATGGAATGGTGGTCACATGATTATACGCTGTTATGTACTGGGGTTTATTAACTTCCATTATTACTGTTTTTTTTATTTCTACTATTTTATTAATGACGTGTTGCCAATTTCTCAAAACTGTCTCTAACCTCCCTCAAATTGAAAATGAACATTTCACTCTGTGTGAGAAACTGTAATTCTACATGAGCTCCTTTGCCTGGCATCTCAATGCGAGCTGTAAAGCATACAAGGCATTCAACAAGGGCGACTTGCACTCTAGATTAATACGGTTATGCAGGCCCACTGCAGCTGGGTGTTAACCACTCATCATGCAAGTACACATTTAAATCATGTTCATGTATGGCTGAATGCTCATTCATACTCTGCAAATGCACATATTGATGCAACAGACACAGTAAATCAAATAGCATTCAGAGCTATGCCGAATCACCACACACACACTCACACTTGCAGACTTACAGTACACCGAGTCATGCATATCTCTCACACCCTCTGCCAGTTGTCAGTCATTGCCTTTGAGCGCAAGGCCTGAGGGACTAGATTAAATCCTTCTGGAGACAGGAAGACGGGTACGTGGCCTGGCCCCCCCACACACACACACACTCATTCACACAGACTGAATGACTGCATGTCCTCTGCTAACTATCTCTAATTTTTCAAACTCAGTGTTGCTCTGACATTATAATTGTGTTTCTCTGTAAACAGCTACAAAATCCTCAATCTTTAATACCAATCAAACCAACTATTATTCAGCTGTTGGTGAAAAAAGGCTGGAGATGAAAAGGCCTCCAGTAAATATTTTTGTTGTGCTTTCCTGCAAATAAATAAAAGGCAAACTAATGTGCACTCGTAAAAAATTCATCTCCTCGACTTCCAGGGGGTAATATAATCAAACGGCCGATTCAGTCTTTATCTGTATAACGCAACAAATCACAGATTATAGGCTTGATGCTGCTATGCTTGACAGAGCTGTATATTCTCCATTAGATGCTCATAATACCAAAAGCAATATATATATATATATTTTCCATCCTCTTAAATTGTATTTAGAGCGTCTGGAAATCAGTGTGAAAGACAATGTGGGCGCATTATTGTCAGGTGACTCGAGTGACTAAATGTACGAAATTGCTCAGTTGCCGTGTTTGGATTTGCTCTGTGTTCCTTCACTGGCTGTCAACAAAGTCTTGGCAGCTGCGAAAAACGCAAGAGCACATTTTGTTTTTGGTTGTGACATCGCAAAACCGTCGCAGCTAGGCAACCGCATGTTAAAAAGCCTTAAATTTCCATGCTGGACAATCCGAGTTATGCAAGGGCAAAACAGATGGTGATGAGCTGGTGAAGTTGTTTGGCACCATACTTTGCAATTTTTTTAATGCACTCTTTCGTTGTTCTTGAACGCCAACATCAACTGTCCTCCTGGCTCTGCTGCGAGTGGCCGTAGCAGCTGAAATAATACGGCACTGACAGAATTATGAAGGGTTTATGGCCTAGTTCCTGCAGTGAACCCAGGGTGGGTAATTGTGGCCTAATGCAAGGCAAACCCGACTACACGATTGCAATGAGGATCTACAAATGAGCTTTTCTTTTTCTCACCAGACAGCAAACGCTGCTGTGTGTGCCTGTGCTATTGGTTGTTATCTTTCGTCTCCGTTAAACATAGCTGAAGTGACGTGTTCGCCACCACATACTTTTTGAATTATGGGAAAGACGATACACATTTCAATCTGCTGAAAACCGGATGGCGCTGCATGGTTGCTCTGGGAGCAAGAAAGTATTTTATTGACAGATGACATAACGTTATGGCTCCCCCCACCATCTCTTCTCTCAGATGAAAACTATGCTGTGGATTGATGGCAGCAACATCTGAAAAGTCCTCCTTTTTCTCGCCCAACAGGCATTAACTGAAGTGCTCCCAGAAGAGGGAACTTGCTGTCAAAAATACTTATGTGCCAATATATTTATGGCACTTACGGCAGCATGTTTCTCCCGGGGAAGAAAAACGGTGTGAACATTTAAAGTTGCATTTTTCTTCCGCGTTTAATGTGTAATTACCATCCAATTTCAGAACAGACCTCCAGACGCTCCTGTGTCCTTGGGTTTGGAACTCGTATGTGTGATTCTGCAACATCCACCTACTGTATTATTATGTTTTTGATGAACCGGCCATGTGGGCGCAGTCCAAACTCAAGGGCACAGCCCATCTATCCACCATCTGTCAGCAACTTGTCATCTGGCTTTAGTAATTACACCAGCATAAATATGGCCAGGAGACAGCAGTTTGACAGCTGTATGAGATCTGTGAGATCTCTGTGGAGTATATCCCCGAGTTAAAAACCTAACAAACTGTGGAAAAAACCCCAAAACAAACCCAAAAAATCCCACGTCAGGTCTTGAAGCTTTCCTCTCAGGAAATTGCTTTAGCTCTTCACTTAGAAAGTGCTCAAGCTTCTCACCTTCAACAGACCAAACAGATGCTACACTCTTGTAATTGTTGTATACATGCATTTGAATTTAATTAATTAATAACTGTGATTTAAAACTTTCAGATTTTTGTTCTCTATTGATTTGAAAAGAAACGAAAATGTATTTTATATCCCCTCTTTGGTTTTTCTGCTGGAGCAGAAGGGTGAACCCATCAAAAGAACACAGCACAATAGGACATTTTTTGAACAGGTTAAACAATTCTTTTCTTTACAAAGTCATGAAAAGCTTTCCGTTTTTTAAATTATACAGGTAGAAAGAAAAGAAAAGCCACTGTGTATAGGTCCCGAGTGTCTCGCTGAATGATGGTGCAGTGTTATTTGTCAGGTCAAAGAGGAATGTTTTTACTTCACATTCCAATCTCAGATTTTCGTGACTTTTTTGTGTGGGTGAAAAGCTTGTGTCTTTGAACCTTCAATTGCCACTGCATCTCAACGCATCAGTTGGAACCGTTTTCGTTGAAAGAAAACACGACTTCTTTGAAGAGGCATTTAAAGCCTCCACAAAGCAACCAAATAGTGAGACAGCCAATGAATAAAGATGACGAGGGGACAGTTTTATGCATGAACATCTCTGACCGGCTAACCTATTGGAAACAATTTGTGGAAGCAATAAAAAAAGGGGTCTATAAAGCACTTTAGGGAGATCAAGGAAACAGACATTTAACTCTGAACCTCAGCAGGGAGGATAAAACACCTTAAATCTTCTGTCCTGAACACTCCATTTTAGAGTCCAGATTGATTCTATCTTTATGTCTCGGTAGTAGTAAAAGATTAAAGTTGTCTGCATGCTGTGTGGGTCAGGCTCTAGGTGGTCTGGCTTTCTAGACCTCACAGACATTAAAGAACACAGATTCTTCTTCCTTGTGGTAAGAAACCCTCACAGTAGGAGCTTTGTTCATTCTATTGATTATTCTCTACCAGTGCAGGTCTTTGACAGCACAAAATACATCGACACAGGGGCTTTGGTGGTTCATCTGTGGAGAAGCTACTAGATGTTTACAGTCAAAATGTCAGGTGATACTGTGGGATTGAACAAAAGTATTTTATCAGTACAATATAATCTGCAGTATGATCATTGCCTTAACAATGTAACTGATAGCTTTAAGACAGCCTTAAAATGTTTATGCATACTGTTATCATATTAACCTTGTATTCCAGATGCAGTTATAACTATTTTTATACACCTTGCAGTTTGTGCATTTTAAAGAGTTGTGGCTAAGTCCATTAATTGAAGGTCAAGAGCTTTGGCCAGCGATATGTCTGGCCAATCCAGTGTGAGGTCGACTGGAGCTGTGGACGGAATTGCAATACATGCTTACAAAACACTTATATTAGGTCATTCTTTATTATCTTTTATTTGTTCATATTCTTTTATTAAGTTTTAAGTAGAATCATTTGATTAAAACATTTATTCAATATATTACACATATAGTTTCAGTGGTGTACGTGCTGGCCTTCTGTCTGGTGGAAAAGGTTACAAGGTTCAGCTGGTGAGGTGAGAGGTGAAACTGAGTGCATTTCATGCTGACACACACACACACACACGTACACACCCACACACACACAGTAGATAAATTCATTTATAGGTGAGAGGTTAATCATGTTTGCTTGCAACTGCATTTTTGTGTGTGCAGAATTGCTAGTTTGTTGCAGAGCATGGCCTGAGGTTTTGGAGAAGCGAGAATCAGAAGGTTGACAGGAAGCACCTGCCGTGGAGATGGAGACAATATTCTTTTAAACTGTGTTAAAAGTCATTGTGGTTTGTATGTATTGTATTTGTTTGACGTTGAAGGGGCGTCATTAAATTTAAGCCCATTTGGTATAAAACATCTGCTTATGCATTGTTAGTCAGAGATCAATGCTTTCTGCGTACAGCGCTGGTCCCTCCACGCGTGTATTCCATTAAAATCATCGTTTTACTTCACCTGGCCGGATCAGTGTTGTTATTCTTCGATTACCTCCTGTATCCCTCCTTAATATTTGAACCCTTAACAATACACACACACATACAGTTGTGTGCTGTGCAAAAATCTTGAGCCACCCCTGATTTCTTTATACCTTGCTTCTAAAAAGCAAGGTATAAAGAAATCAGTTTTTATACCCGACTATTTTCACAGGAATTTGGCTCGTGAGCACTGAATTATGACTCCTTCAAGCATTAAAACAAAGCAAACACCCAACTCAAGGGATGAACCGGTGTTCTGGCTACACAAAAAAGGCAACTTTGTAAAGAACCGATTTTAAATTGTATGTTTAGGTACTTTGTTACTAGCAGCCCGTCACAAAAACATTACTTGGTGGCATCAGCAACAGATGCCACCAAGCATGTCCTTAAAAAAATCTTTAGTACACTACAGGGAGTGCAGAATTATTAGGCAAATGAGTATTTTGTCCACATCATCCTCTTCATGCATGTTGTCTTACTCCAAGCTGTATAGGCTCGAAAGCCTACTACCAATTAAGCATATTAGGTGATGTGCATCTCTGTAATGAGAAGGGGTGTGGTCTAATGACATCAACACCCTATATCAGGTGTGCATAATTATTAGGCAACGTCCTTTCCTTTGGCAAAATGGGTCAAAAGAAGGACTTGACAGGCTCAGAAAAGTCAAAAATAGTGAGATATCTTGCAGAGGGATGCAGCAGTCTCAAAATTGCAAAGCTTCTGAAGCGTGATCATCGAACAATCAAGCGTTTCATTCAAAATAGTCAACAGGGTCGCAAGAAGCGTGTGGAAAAACCAAGGCGCAAAATAACTGCCCATGAACTGAGAAAAGTCAAGCGTGCAGCTGCCAAGATGCCACTTGCCACCAGTTTGGCCATATTTCAGAGCTGCAACATCACTGGAGTGCCCAAAAGCACAAGGTGTGCAATACTCAGAGACATGGCCAAGGTAAGAAAGGCTGAAAGACGACCACCACTGAACAAGACACACAAGCTGAAACGTCAAGACTGGGCCAAGAAATATCTCAAGACTGGTTTTTCTAAGGTTTTATGGACTGATGAAATGAGAGTGAGTCTTGATGGGCCAATGGCCCGTGGCTGGATTGGTAAAGGGCAGAGAGCTCCAGTCCGACTCAGACGCCAGCAAGGTGGAGGTGGAGTACTGGTTTGGGCTGGTATCATCAAAGATGAGCTTGTGGGGCCTTTTCGGGTTGAGGATGGAGTCAAGCTCAACTCCCAGTCCTACTGCCAGTTTCTGGAAGACACCTTCTTCAAGCAGTGGTACAGGAAGAAGTCTGCATCCTTCAAGAAAAACATGATTTTCATGCAGGACAATGCTCCATCACACGCGTCCAAGTACTCCACAGCGTGGCTGGCAAGAAAGGGTATAAAAGAAGGAAAAACTAATGACATGGCCTCCTTGTTCACCTGATCTGAACCCCATTGAGAACCTGTGGTCCATCATCAAATGTGAGATTTACAAGGAGGGAAAACAGTACACCTCTCTGAACAGTGTCTGGGAGGCTGTGGTTGCTGCTGCACGCAATGTTGATGGTGAACAGATCAAAACACTGACAGAATCCATGGATGGCAGGCTTTTGAGTGTCCTTGCAAAGAAAGGTGGCTATATTGGTCGCTGATTTGTTTTTGTTTTGTTTTTGAATGTCAGAAATGTATATTTGTGAATGTGGAGATGTTATATTGGTTTCACTGGTAAAAATAAATAATTGAAATGGGTATATATTTGTTTTTTGTTAAGTTGCCTAATAATTATGCACAGTAATAGTCACCTGCACACACAGATATCCCCCTAAAATAGCTAAAACTAAAAACAAACTAAAAACTACTTCCAAAAACATTCAGCTTTGATATTAATGAGTTTTTTGGGTTCATTGAGAACATGGTTGTTGTTCAATAATAAAATTATTCCTCAAAAATACAACTTGCCTAATAATTCTGCACTCCCTATAATAGATGACAAAGAAGACGTATCAGGCTAAAAAATGATTTAAAGCAGATTAAATATATACATGCACACACACACACACACACACATATATCAAAAGAATGTATCCCTACGATAATTGACATAAAATGTCCTCTTTCCTCTTTAAGGCATCTGTATCTGCTGTATGTTTCAGTATTTCAAGGGGAGGGATAAAATTACGCTGCATGCAGTGAGGTGGCACACGCATTTCAGCGCTGAGTGACGGAGCAGGTCAGCGAGGTTCCTCTGGGAAAATTGAAGACACGAGCCTCTGCAGGCTACTTTTGACACTGACTGACAGGTGAACCCTAGAGGCTCCGGTCTTTATGGTGCTGATAAAGGGGCCAACAGATGGCAGGCCAGTGGAAATAGGATGTTTTCACCCCGTAGAAATGTACAACCAAGAAAAAGTCATGACCTCCAATCTATCAATTCACGTTTTTGAGCATGACTTATACTTGTGTCCCGGAGCACCATTTTTCTTCTCTCCTGTAAGTACTAAGTACTAATTTGTACGTTTAATTGGTACTTTTTCACTTTTAAAGTGTGAACAGGTGATTTATTTCTGAACTTGAAACAAAGAACGAAGTCAGACTCATAAAGGGTTGCAGCTATCGTTGCTTCTTCTGAAGGTCCATTTTCTTGATTACCATGACAACAAATCCCCTACATAATAGCTTTCTAACTATAGCTAAGTATAAGATAACCTTTAGAATGTAGTAACAGAAAATGTGTTGACTAGATTATTTGAGCTTTTCCCTTAATTTTGTTAATAACTGCTCTGAAGTGCAGCCTTGTGGATTTGCCCATTAATGGATCACATTTCTTTCTCTAAGACTTTTTTTTAAACATGAATGTATCTATTCAAATGAAAGCAATACATTTTTTTTGCCTTCCAGCTTGTGCCCAAACTGCCTTGACATGTCACACCAACTTTTAGTGTGCACAAAACTTCAGGGAGCAGAAGATATCAGCCACCACTATCGTGCAAAGGAGGATATCACTTATAGGTGATGCTGAGCCTATTTCTGCAGTTAGAATTGAGTAAAACATGTTCCCCCCAAGTTTGCCCAAGGCTAGGCAAACATAATGTACAGACAAAAAAGCAGGAATCAGAGGATCTTTTGGATTTACTCTCTCGAAAAGGTTACGTAGTCTTGAGGAAAACAAAAAATGATCAAGCCTGTCTGTAATTGTAATCCTGTGATATTTTTCCCTATATGCTGCCTTTGCTGTTTTGTTCTAGCTGTGCTGTGAGTCAAGTCAACTCTAAACATCCAACCAATGCAAAGCTTAACGTTCAGGATTTTGCCATACAGGCTAACTTTCATTTGCAATCTATGGCATGTTGATGGTTTGCACAAGTACCACGGACATAAACGGAAACTTAAAGAGTCATAGATGTTTTTCCAATATTTTTCTTCATCTTAACGCACCTGTGCACCTACCCATTACGCACCTATTTCGCTCACAGTGCATTTCCCCCTTTATTTAAAATTTCCCTCCTGCACTCATTCAGCCTGAGTGCAAGTAAACACACCGACACGCATCCCCCTGACATGCCACAGACTCACACTTCAATATTCTTCGAAGATCTCAATCTCCGATAAACAGATGCCGATTCATTCTGCCTCCCTCCTCTCCTAATTGTATTTACCCTCCATCTTCTCTCCCACAGTTTCTCACCTCTGTTGCCCTTTTCTGACTCTTGAATTCTCACAATTTACCGTCTTTCACTTCTTTCCCCATCAGCACTCTGTCTCTTTTCCCCCTCCTACTCCTGAATTTGTTTACCCATGAGTGCTGACTGCTGACCTGGCAGCCCTCTGATGTCTCCCCACCACCTGCATTCTGAGCCATAAGAGGCTAAGGACAGCAGGCAGGGGGGAAACTCTTAAGTCTTAACCTTAGTCTGATCGAGGTTTTCCTTAAACGGCTTTTGACTGATTTTGTGTATTTGTTGCATCCCTTATCTGGACACTTGTCCCTTGCCACGGCAGGCAGGTTAAACTCATAAGACACGCTTGAGCTGCTGATAGCAACCTGCCCACAACTAGAGTGCAATTTGGTGTTTTGGGAACTTTTAACCTCTGTGATAAATAGGTCATTAATGATTATGCAGTGTTGGACCCCTCTGATGTTTGCCCCTCTTATTCAAGTCCGTTATGATGAGACGGGAAGTAAAAGCTAAAATAAAGGTTGAAAAAAAAAAAGTAATGGATGTTTAGCTTTGCTGGATGATAGGGTCTGTCAGTTTGTCATCTGGTTTGCTGCTTTTGTCCAAACAGAAAAACCTCAATAACCATCAGATAGATTGTAATGACATTTTTGTACATATATGGTTTCCACTTTCTTTCGTTTTCACTTAACTGGCACAACATTTCAGCAGATGTTTAAGGTTACTGAATCACCAGATCTATAGGACGACTTGCGCTAAGCTAAGAAAGTGAATACTGATAAATATTGATTTACATTGTGAGCATCAATATCAATACTAGTGAGCTGTAGTTACATTTACTTGATAGGTATATGGCTCAAATTCAGAAAAAATAGAAACACAAACACACAAAGCATATTTATTGTGTGTTTGTGTGATTAGCGCGCACCATAGGAATAAATGTTAGCATGCGCTTACTCACGCGGCACATTTCCTGGACTGACTGATTTCTCTGCAGTCTGCAAACACGCAGACTGCTTTCTCTGATGACCACAGACTCATCACGAGTAAACAAAAGGCCTACAGTGGTTTCCTCTGAACAAGTGTGGACTGTTAGAATAAAAAAAAGACGGGTGTAGCTTAGCGCCCCAGAAGCGACTCATAGCAGCAAACAAAAGAGTAACAATAACAAGAGCCGCAGCCCCTGAGAGCCAGTTTTCTACCTGAATTATTTATGAGACCAATATGGTGAAAATAAATGTTTATAAAGGCTGCAGTGAATGACATAAAAATAATCAAATATGGCACACCTTTCGCTTGCAGTGATTGCCACTTTTCCCTATATAGGAGCATGTATTGTATTTGTGTTTCAGCTTTTCTCTCCGTCTCTCTTGCAAAATCGTAAACATCAAAAAACTTTTTTTTCTTCCAATAAACACTTTAAGGATGTAGCTGGAGTTTTCTGCAGAGTGGATTGTATGTCTTCTTTCCCATCTCACGCCACTGCCATCTCTGGCCTGCGCTCGTCTGAGTCAACGCAGCAAATCAAGGCTGCCAGCTACGTGCTGGAGAAAATTAATCTTTCTAATTGAATGAGCATGTTGACTTGACTAGCCATAAAAAAACTCACGAACACTATATCTTTGTTTGGGTTTTTATAGACTTTTACAGACTTCAACATCCTGCTGCTGTGTGTGCGGGAAAAAAAGAAAAAAAGGCTTTGGATGGACAGCCAAGCTGCGACCAGCAGCTTGGGGGTAATGAATCTGTTAAATCATTCCCTCTCTCTTATTAAGACCACATTAAAAGAGGCCAAAATCTGGAGCAAAGCACATAGAAAGGAGGAAAAACAAACCACTCAACACATAATGGATCAGTCCCCCCCTTTTTTTTATTTTGGGGTGGGGGACTAAAAACAGGCTGCTCTTTTTATTGCCTGTCAGCTCCCAGCCCTACTGCAGCAGGCAAACAGAGATGAAAAGAGGAGAAAAGAGGGGGACATTTCTGTATTGAGAAGTTAGAGAGGCTCATCCGGACGTCCCGGGTGAAGCATGAGAAAGAGAGCGAGAGACAGGAAAACAGAGAAAACTGAGAAGAGGGACAGTCAGACGCAGAGAGAGACAGGTGGGGTTTTAAGTGTGGGTGGTTTCTGATGCCTTTAAGCAGGATGTTTTTGTGTGCACATGTATGCAAAGGTTCTTTAAGTATGAATGTGTGAGTGTGTGTTTACAGATGAATCTTGGGAGGTGGGAGCTGGAACACTAAGCAGACCCACTATTGTCAGTTTTCACCCAAAGGCTGCCAGGAAAGTTTAAGCTTTATCCTGTTTATGTAGGTATGAAAGATGAAATATGAAAGACAAAAATGCAAACTGTTTAGTTGTGATTATAGCCTCTGTCTGGCATGTACCCGTCCTATCACAAAGAGATGTTATAAATTAAAGCTTGTGATATCTTTTTCTTGTTTAAACAGAAAACGGACAAAAGCTTGGTAGTAATGAGAGCTCAGCAACGCGACAACACGAGACATCCTGGATTCAGAGCCCTAATTATTAAGTAATTAAAAAAATACAAATTATTGCACAGCTGCATAGCATATCTGTAAATTGTTTCCTGCATTTAAATTTGGTGATATTAGATCAGCTTAACTGTGCAGTGGTGTAGTTTTACTCAAATCGGTATCTTGTCATGTTGCAAAAATCTACAAATACTGTCACCTTAAATGACGAATACAAATTATTTGTAACTTCCATCTGTGTTGGACCTCTTTTAATATACATGAGGAGGTGCAAGAGATCTCCAAGCTCTTCCAGTGTGAGTTTGTTCCTCTATATGCATTTTATATGCATTTGTTTTAAAAATGAGACATCCTCCAAGATGGCACGCTGAGGGCAAGTGAGGACGCATAAGGTAGATTAAATGAGAAAAGTGAGAAAAGCCCATTGTTTAATTAGCAAATTTAAGCTAGTAATAAACACCTAGCTGACATTTTTCATAAGGGTTTTTAGTGTGTATTTTTTATATTGATGAGTAATATTGCTGTTGTCATATGTTGTGTTACAGTGATTGAGAAGCTAACAAATATACAACAGTGAAGCAAATGTGGTGCAGTGTGGCCATGAGTTTGATATGCTAGTTGAAGGAACATCAGCTTTATTGTGAGAGGGGTTTGTTGGTAACATTTTACTTTCGCGAACTTCTGTGTGCTTTTTATGTGCGAGCAAATTTGGGTGATTTTATGTTACTGTCTGTATTTGTGGAGCCATAACCAGTGAACAGTCAGTTTTAGAGTCCACCATTTAGCTATGGCTGCTCTACAAATTGATCAGTTGTTCTGCAAAAGTCTCGACAGAAATAATTCTAGATCTGATTTTGTAACATTTACATTCACTTTCAAGCCAGCACACGTCTGAACTACAGTATATGATAATCTTAATAATTAATAGGCACATTAATTATTACTGTATGATTCCTTTTGTCTCTGCATTTCTCTGCTGCATATTTGTGAGTTGCTTATCTCATTAAAAAAAATAGGATTAATTTGGAAAAAGCTGTCGAGAAAAAATAAACCAACTGGGTTGCCAACTGTGAGACGCTTGGCCTGTCATGCTCCTCGTGCCAGGTTAACAGGACACAGAGCAAAGTCGGAACATCAGGTTTTTTCCACCATTTCTCTCCAGCTTTGCTCCATAAACATCACTGAAAACAAAAACGATTTGCATGCCATTAGAGGCCAAAGGTGCACACTGATACCAAAACTGCACGACGCTTTGCAGGTACGGTGCTTAACAAACGTAAGAAACCAGCACCCAGTGTAAGATTTATGCCACCGCTGCCCAAAACTAACAGTGTCGGTAATTACTAAAATCTTTTTTTGTTGTTTTTGTGATGGTTAATCCATCAGTATGCACGGACTGTTGTTTGTTTGTTTTTTTCCATTGCCAAATTACAGTTATTGCATTCCTGAACAGGGAAAAAACTTTTAATGGTTGAATGTTCTTGATTAATTTCTAACTTCTCAGTGAAGTCGAGTATTTCTACATTCAGGTCAGTGAATTAGTAATTTTTTTTAGCTTTAAATACTTCTAAATTATTTGTGTTTTCCTGATTTTGTTGTATTTATGATTTTACCTAACACGGTAAATTCTTAACAATGATGTGTTCGCACGTCAGATTAACAATAATTACCAGTAATAAATGTGATTATAGTTGGATTGAGTTGGGTTGGGTTTTACAACATTGGACCCAAAACATCTCCAACACATCTGTGTACTGCAGTCTGCTATGTGGCACAACAGTGATGACTTCATTTCAATAAATGACGCCCCACCTGGAGATGCAATCATAATAACTATAAACCTTTATTTGTATAGCAGTCTTCAAAACATAGTTACAAAGTGCTTTAGAGAACACAATAAAAAGATCACATTTAAAAAATCATGAAAATACACAATGGTAAAATAACATGATGTAAAACCTGAATAAACATTGTGAATACACTTACAGTGAACTACATAAGTGCAAAAATAAAGAAATAACATTGAGGGAATGAGAAGTATTTTACTATATAAACAAAAGCAGAATGATTTAAACCATAGATACTGAGTTTTCCTACATTAATTTTCCTTGTAAGGAGTTTCGCAGCTGTGGAAAACTGATTTCCCTTTGGCGTGAGGCGGGCTATAGAAACAGGTAGGACCTGAGGTTTGACCTGAGGACTGCAAACAGTGGCTCTTTTCATAACATGTGACTAAGTCTATAATGTAGGTAGAACCCAGACAGTTTAAGGGTTTAAAAGTAATTAATAAACCTTTAAAATGGGTAGCTGCAGAGATGTGATTTTGTCTCTTTGAATGGGTTAGAAGTCTGGCTCCTGAGTTTCTAACATAAATGCTGAAAATGGGACAGAGCATAATTTTGTGAGTGAATTATACAGCGGTCCCCAACCCCTGGGCCACGGACCGGTACCGGTCGTGGAGTCGTTAGATACCGGGCCGCGACAGTTGAGGCTTGGGTATGAAATTTATGGTTTTCAGGATTTTTATCATTAACTCTGTTTCCCTGGGTCATTTCCCGTACCAGTACTGGTTTTATTTTGTTGTATTTATCTGTAACACCTTAAAGGCCGGTTTTTGATAATATTGTCGGACATAAATCGGTCCGTGGCACAAAAAAGATTGGGGACCGCTGGGTTATAATATACTCAAATGCCAAAATGAGTGCATGCTGTCACTTTAACAGTTTAATGAAGCCAGCAAGGTTACAGGTGTGTGTCTAACAAGGGCTTCTGGTGAATGGGTAGGTTGTGTGAACCTGCATGAACTGAAATTTAGCGTCTTGCATACTTTTTGTCAGGAATGCTGAGGCTGAACTCACAAGCAGGACTCAAATAGTGCAGTCAAACAGGGGTTTGTTTACACACCAGTGAAATAATGCACATATATACAATGATGGGAAAGGTTGGGGCACTCGAATTCTTCTTCGCCTTTATCTGCTCACTCCAACACCGTGACCACACTTACTCACACTCATTCAAGTCGGGTCCAGGGAACACGGGAAGTCTAAATGAAGAGACAGAGAAACAGGTGTCAATACAGCAAAGGGGGAAGCGCAGGAAATTCACAGGTAAAGAGCCGGACACACTAACACAGGTGGGTTAACACTCCAGCGAGGAACAGTACTCCAACCGGGCCTTAAATCCCATAGGGCCTCATCAACAGCTGATGAGATGCAGGTGGGTGTGTGGGCGGAGGTCAGGAATCACAGGAACACAGTCGCCGCCCTGGTGATAGTGGAAAGAATAGCACTCCAGGGTGGTCATAGATGACCCCTGACACTTTTTCGTTCCAATTCAGTTTTCCAGACGATAAGCTAAAAAGCTGGTCAGGGCTAAAAAGATTTAGTGAACACCTGAAGATATTTCAGTGCTTGACAAGAAATCTGGTTTAAAACCAATTCCCAAACTGAATGCAATTCTTTGTTTCTCTTTCAAACTGTTCCTGTGTATAATTAACTCGCGCTTCCCTCTCCCTCTCCACTTCTCCACTTTGTTTTCTTAACAACGGCTGTGCATCTCTGAGTCAGTCATCAGCCCACACATGACACTTCCCCATATGCTGGCACTGCTTGTGCAGATGCTTTAATTTCTGTAGACTGGCTTTGTTGATTTTACCAGCCGCACACAAATTCAACACTTCTACAGTACATCCTCAAAGCTGATTTGTTAGCCTTGCAAACAGTTGGTACTCAGTTAGCACTGAGACATAACATTTTGTTACTAGAACAAAATGTGTCCTTAGTACAGAAAATTCTACAACAAAAACTGCTGTTTAGTAGCAACCCATTTATTTTAGTTTTGGATTACTTCGATTGATCTGTTCCGACTTCTTCAGGTAAGTGACAGATAAAATGTCAGTGTGGCTACAATGTAGCTTGCCATCGCCAGTGTGTGAATGTGTGTGTGAATGGGTGAATGACTGAATGTAGTGTAAAGCGCTTTGGGGTCCTTAGGGACTAGAAAAGCGCTATACAAATGCAGGCCATTTACCATTTATAAAATCCTGTGTGTGATGTGTAAAGAATCTAATCTTTAAATGCAGTGCTACCATTTGTCCTCTAACATATTTGTTGGCTAAAATATACAGTTTTAACTAAATCTATCCATCTATCTACTTTTTGTTTTTGCTTAGTTTTTCAGGCAAAGGTCATTAAATTGCAAACCATGTTGTTTTGTTCTTGAACATGCAAATTTGGGCATTTGGTAGAATTTAACAGGTGGCCTGCTACCAGAATTTCTAGTCTTTGGTGACCAATCATTCAGTGTTTTGTATTGTGTATGTTTTTTACTCATTTGTAAGGCAAACAAAGAGTAAACACACTTCCTCCTGACAGCCAAATACTAAAATCTGCGCCAGATGGCAGAACACAGTACACAGTCTTTAGCTTATCTTCAGGTGTGGTCCAACATTTAATAGCTTTTGCTTTCAACTGTCACATCTTCACAGGTATTGTTTATGTTGTGTATTGTTTTGTATCCATCTGTTACTGTCGGCATGTGCGGAGAATGTTTTACACTTGCTTCACGCTTTTCTTGGATGACGAGCAGGTTGACATTTTTTCCCCCTCATATTCATGAAAACGTGCACAAATTAGTGTTATTTGAGATGCAGACTTGTTAAACATTTCCTAATACGGACATTTTTTCCTCTCTGTCACAACTTTCCCTCGCAGGGTGTCCTCCCATCTCTCCCTCCTGGGAAACCTTGCTACTGAGTTATTGACTTTCTTTGCGCAAAGCAATGCTACTGTTCATCCCCAAGACAGCGGTCCCCAACCTTTTTTGCACCACGGACCGGTTTATGTCCGACAATATTTTCACAGACCGGCCTTTAAGGTGTCGCGGATAAATACAACAAAATAAAACCAGTATAAAACAATAAAAGAAGATTTATTCATAACACACGGGAAAAGACCCAGGGAAACCGACTTAACGATAAAAACGATTAAAAAAATAACGCTACAAACCCTGAAAACCATGAATTTCACACCTGAGCCTCAACTCTCGCTGCCTAGTACCAAATGACTCACAGACCGGTATCGGTCCATGGCCCGGGGGGATGGGGACATATGCACGTATAACTCTAGAGTTGATGTAGGAAGTGTGAGCATGGACCTAGAAAGCAGCTATGCCAAGTCCAACAACAACAACAATTGTCTTTGTTCTGCTGTATCGACATTTACCCTTGTCTGGTCTCAGTGTGTCCTATTAAAAAACTGATATTTTCCATCTCAAACATCTCCCTGGCTTTCATAGCCTCTCCTTCATTCTTATTCCTCTCTCTCCCTCACACAACACAACAGGTCTCCTCAGCCCAGATTCTGTTTGATGTTGGATTGCAAGCAGCCGCCTCTTCCTTTTTGCTGCTTTCTTTATTCCCTCACTTTATTTATTTATTTAATTCTAGCGGAGGTTCACTCATCGCCTGGCTGTCTAAGCTTGTCCCCTCTATGGCCTTTGTTCTTGATAACAGGAGCCTGCTCTGGTCCATCAGCACTTCCCACTCAGCCATGGCTGGGGCCTGTGTTACTGACAGAGGCTGCTCTAACTTTCCAAAGCTCTCCCCACTTCTGTGGTCTCGCCCGATTCTTCTGTGCTGCTTCCCTTTCCACCTCTCCTCCCACGTCGGCCGTCTTTGCCAGCCTACTGACCATTAACTGTTCGGCACAATCTACAGGAAGTAATTGAGATTAATTTGAGTTTGTTAAAAAATAAAAAAGTATCCTAGTTTCTTACATTTTCCCAGTCTTTGAATTTGTAGTTGAAAATATGAAGAGGCAAAAAAAGCAGAAAAAACTCTTATACTTTGGCCTCTCTTTGAAGACATGTGATCAAATATTTCTACATTTGTGTTTTCTTATCGACTCAGCATGATAACAGCTCCTTTCTGTTCGGATACAGATCTTTCAGATGTCTTGTGCTCAAGGAAACAGTCTTCAACCGAACAAAGGAGGCTTAATCTAACGTGGATATTTAAAAGAAGCTTAGCTGTATGAAGAAGAGTAAAAGCCTCTCAAGCCAGACATGTTAGCTATAGTAAAGTTTCAGAGATGGGGCGACAACACTTATTTTATTGTCATGGAAAGAAATGGGCTTCTTGATATTCTACACCTTTTTAATAACTATTGTTTAGGAAAAAAGGGAAAAAATAAGATGCGTACAATCTTTTGCAGGCTATAGCTTTTAGTAACCTTTAGTGGATTTGTAAATTTTTCTTACATAATATGATCATGTAAAATTACACACACACATTCATATATATATAAATTGGTTGTACATTTTCTAGATGGCTGTGGTTTTGTGCATCTGTGTCTTGTGAAATTTATAACTAACACAGGGGAATGTGCTATTAAGACCTCATTAAAGTGCTGTTATGAAATGTACCTCACACAGGATTAATCCTAAGACCTGGGGGAAAGATTTTTGCATTAATACATATCAACATATATATATATGATCTTTTTTTTTCTCACCATTGGAAACAAACAAAAAAACAAACAAACTGAATTTAACACATTTTTCTAGCTGTGAAATGAATGAATTCACAATTAATAAACTGGATGTTCCTCTTGACTTCTTTTCCTATTATGAAAGGAACTTTTGAACTCAAATTTCTTTATTAATCTGGGAGACTCTTATTACAAAAAGTACAGAAGGTCTTATTTTTATCATCAGTGAAATTGCTTATCAGAGTAAAAGTGTTTTACTTTCAACTTCAGATTCTGTCTGTAAAGTTTTAAAAGACAAAAGAACTTTATTCCATCTGTTTTTGGGGATAGCGATTTGATTTATGATTCATATTTAATTATTTTCTTTTTGTACAATTTAATTTCTAAGAGTTTTATTATTATTATTTATTTATCCCAGTGATTGTTTTGATTGATCTTTGATTTCATTACTTTGTTGTTAATAGTTTTTTCCCCCCTAAAAGGATCACACACTGATGCTTTGGAGAAGGCTGGAGCTGAGAGGAGTAGTCAGGCTTTGGCCACACAAACAACACTTATGAGTAGATTGAGGCGATTGTTAGAAATAAAAATGCAAAAATATTTCTTCAAAAGATTTTTAACCATAAAAAAAACACCCATTATTAGCTGATTTTAGGCTAATGTTTTGTGCCAAGTATTGAAGTATTGCACTTCAGTAAACGTTCAGTGTCTTTAAAAAAAAAAAAGTCTCCTACCAAAAAGAAAAAGGGAACTTATACTTGAACATTTCCTCTTTCTTTCCTTGTGTTTACTTTCCTACTGTTTTATTGCTGCTCAGCTGCAAGGTACCCCCACACTTAAAGTTTCCCGTCCTTCCCAGCCCTTGGTCTGATCCCTTGGCTGTTTGGCTGCACTGTGAGTGATGTGTTTACGGTGAGGGCTTTGGCCCAAAGCACTACAGAACACAGATATTAATTCCACTGACGGCTTTATCTGCTTTGGGACTCCATATGTGTGCACATGTGTGAGTCTCCCATGTGTCTCGGCCTGTGAGTGTGCGTGCATGTGTACAAGCACTTTACCGTGGCCCGTGTTGCCATCTATCTTTCACCGTGCAGCCTACAATACACACCACTTGTCTCCATCAAATATCTATCTCAAGCCGATTGTCCACCTGCGCTGTGCTTATATAACGTGCATTTGTATGCGGCCTGAGATCATTTCGGTAATGGCCAGCCGTTCCACGTAGATCAGCAGTGACAAGAGTAATCTGTCTGTATGGCAGCGGCTCCCACAGCGCACTGCACCCCATTTACAGTCCGTGGGCTCTTCGGCAGCACAGGCTGCAATACCAACACAGCAGAGCCAAGATGTTTTCATTTAATGTTTCTTCCATGATAGATTTCTAATGACAGCACTGTAGTTTTGGAAACATTTTGACCTCTGATAAAAACTAGCCGGGCAGATGTGGAAATCCATTCTGTAATATTAAATTTGAGATCTCTAGGTAAATAAAAGCAGTGGATTGGTTGATATCATTCTATCACTGTGGAAGTGAATGCCTGCAGTCATCACTAAGGGAGAATCCCATTTTCTAAATGTCCCGGCAGATTGCTGATTGAGTTGTTTGGCCATTGAAGATAGCACCACTTACAATATAAAACATTTGAGTGCTTTTCCCCTCCCTCCGTTGCCTCAGAAGCATTTCATATGCCGTCTGCTTTTTCTGCCTTATAGGCAGTCCCTTGGCTTAATGTTTCATTTAGTTTCGAATGACAGCACCCGTGCAGTTTGCAGTGTGTATCGTCTTACCCGTAATGCAAAGAATATGTGGAGATGAAAACGGCGTTTCAGTTGTTTTGTCTAGGGAAGACAAAAACAAGAAATGCAAAAGCATAAAGGAATACATACATCTCACCGCCAAATCTGCCGCCACCCAGCCACACACCACTCCCAACAAAGCTATCTGGTGACACTCGGGAACGATAACGTTTCTTATTCATGTTGGGGTTTTTAGATCAGAGGAGACAGCTGCTCTCTCGCCTAAAAATTTTGATATAGAAAAGTTGGAAAGGTCACAGATTCCTCTCTGCAGCACTTGCAGTCTTTGAGCTCTGATCACTATTCAGCATCCTCACTGCCTACCGATGAGTCTTTCAACACCAGTGGACAGATACACGGCCTCACAAACACGTTTTGCAATGAGGGAAATCAAAATTAATCCCATAGGTTGAAAACAAACACTAAGCCACAAAACATTTTTGGATAGCTGACTGTCAAAGGTTTTGTGCATGAATATGTATGTTTAAATTCCAGTGTAAAGGGGAATTCTTGTTCAGTAGTCAGTCTAAAAAAATATCCCCAGGACATAAATTTTCTGAGTGGTTAACGATTGCTTTATTGACTGATAATTATTAAGTTAAGCTTCATAGAGTGAAAAAAGATCTTGATGTGCGTCTATAACAAGTTCAGTTCAATTCAGTTTTAATCATATAGTCCCAGTTCACCACCTCGAAGTGAAAACCATGCAATTAAAAAAAGAATGACCCCTTTTGAGTAAGCAATTGGTGACAGTGAAAAACTCCCTTTAAACAGGAAGAAACCTCCAGCAGAACCAGGGACTCAGGGATGGTCGGCCTTCTGCAATGCCTGGTTGGGGGTGAGGGGGGAAAGGAGAGAGCAGAGAGAGGACAAAAGGCAAACTATAGGAGAGCGACCCAGGGTTTAATCCAGCTGACATATTGTGCCATTACCATTCATGGAAACTAATACATGTCCTATAACTATGTCCTATGTCAAATACCAGGGGTCCCCAACCCCCTGGCCGTGGACTGTTACCGGTCCGTGAGTTGTTTGGTACCGGGCCGCGAGAGTTGAGGCTCAGGTTTTGAAATGTATAGTTTTCAGGGTTTGTATCATTAACTCGGTTTCCCGGGTCTTTTCCCGTGTTGCAGTTGTGTGTCTTATTTTGAAAGAAATATTTATGCATAGCGACCAGAGAGCATTAAGGGGCGGAACATTTCAGGAGGACGCTGCTACATAATTACACAGTGAATCCGCGTTTATTTTTATATTTACACAATACCACAGTTTTTGTCTTGGTCGTATCATTTATTTTGTTCTATTTATCTGCGACACCTCAAAGGCCAGTCCGTGGCGCAAAAAAGGTTGGGGACCGGTGTCCTATACTATTTTTATGCTTTATATTATTAAGCGAAAAATATTTTCCTTACATTTATTTTAAGCAAAACTCTCCCCTGCTCTACACTGTCCCCACACGTGCCCCACTATAAAGCACATTATAATACATTATCAAGTTTGCTCACTTTTGATATGAATGACTGTGTTGAAATGGGTGTTGAGTCCCAACAATGTCGATTTTTAACTTGGTGGAAGACAATGATTCGTCTCTCCGAGCTATTGCAGTTGTCGTCATCAGGATTCTACCTAACACCATAACTTCACTCTTTGCCGTATATCCTGTGTATACAGTGCATAACTCTTTAGCTCCTATATTTACATACTTTTACAGCACTGTAATGAAAACTTAGCCCATCAATTGTACAACTATTGCCAGTTCTCTAATTTGCTGTAATGGCCGACATCATCGCTTTAAGTAACAGTATTCCAAGTAATAGCTGAGGGAACCATTTTTCTCCATAGCTCTGCCTACCTGTGCCGAGAGTGTGAATGGATGTAGTAAGTGGGCAATAATCAAATGTGTTTCTCTCTAATACGGGACGGCCGAGTTTGTCATGGTCATTTAACTTAATTGACTGGGGCAAATTATTTAGAGTAAATGAAATTATAAGGAGTGACACCTCCCTTTCTGCCCACAAAATTATGTTCCCCCTCTGCTACTCAAGTTTTGTTAGTTAGCTAAGCTGAGTTATTTCTGGCTATAAAAGCCCCATTCTTGTTTCAGTCGCCAGCTGTAGCGGCACATCTGAAAATGCTTAACTAAAACTCTATCTGCTGGACATATGCACACACACACAAACACACAGCTCGCCACGTACACAAACCTGCCGTGTTTGCACATTTCTTCTGTCACGTACAAAACAGCCTGATACAAATCGGCACACAAAGCAGATTGCCGAACAGAACCTCGCTGTCCAAGACAGACAGACACGCAGACAGACAGGCAGACAGCATGCGTTTGTTTCCCAGTCTTCGCCGAGCTCCATAGCTGCCGCTGCCAAGTTGAAACAGATGATTTTGAAAGCCATAAATGAACTGTCAGTAAACAATGCCGATGGAAGGAGTTTTAGAGCGTGGATTAAAAGTGTGTGTGTTTGAAGGTGGGGATGCTACTGGAATAAAAATGAGGCCAAAATACAATTTTAATACCTTTCAATTTAGGTTTCTTCACCTACTGCACTGACATTTCAGCAGCTTTTTACCAATCACTACGGTTAGGAGTTCATTTGATTAGCAGCGATGCTGCTTGTTATTAATGCAAGAGGAATATGACAGTTTTATAAATGGTCTTGCTGTTCCTTTACAAAAGGATGACAATACAACAGAAAAAGCTATTGTTCAGAGTCCAGCTTCCTTTGTGTGAAGAGCTGACTTGTTTATTTCAAAGAATACGACGGCTTTTGTAGAAAGGATTTCACACCTGCAATTACACTATTCTAATTTCCAAGGTCACTTGAACAAAAGGAAGCTATTTAAAAAAGGGTGTCAATTAGGTGGCGAGGAGAGGCTCGTCTCTCTCCAGCCCTTCTTTGTGATTTGATTTACTATGACAAGTTTATTTTCTTTAATCTGATGAGATTTAATCTGCAAAGACAAGTTTATTTTTATATAGAAATCACAGCGGCTCTAATTAGCCCACTTAATGACGAGATCTTGTGCTTTAGCATTTGTTTAAGCGCTTCTGGAGTGATATTGAGTTTTCCACATTCTCTGTTTGCCTGGTATTGCACTTGCTAGCAGCCGCTTCGAGGCTTTAACTAACAGTTAAATCGGTAACCAGCATAAAAATAACATTTCTGCTTCAAGGCCAGGGTCTTTCACCTCTGTTGTTACAGTATGCAGTTAACACCTGAGATTTTTCAGAAAAGCAAGTCATTCCAAATGTGAAAGGTTCAAAGAAATAGTATATCAATCGTAGGCTGCGAGTGATATTTCTCAATCTCCTTCACTTTGGCGAATCTTGTTTCATTCATTGCTTGAGAAAGAAATGAAGATACAGCTCAGCACGTTTAAATCAAAGCAAATCGTAACAATAACAGCAATCACAGATTCAACACACTGACATCAAACGCGCAGCGCTGCGTGACGGACAGGTGCGTGCAAGGCTGACATATGTTTTGTAACCTCAGATTTTTATTTGATTTGATTCTACTTGTAAAAACTGCGATAACTGAACTCCTCAACCAACTGTTGTTGTAGGAGTTGTAGTGCAAGTTTAGCCATTGTTTCCAATGTTTGTAACACTACTCCTTCAGCCGATTATTGCAGCCCACAAACCTGCGAGTAGCTGCTGCAGTCCGAAGAAGTGTATTTCACATGTGGAAAGCTTTCCTCCTGCTTCATAGCAGACCACGTCATTGTCCACTGCCAAACTGCCTGTTTGAATTACACCGACTCTGCTTCTTGTTTCAGTCAATTTGTAGAATATCATGCACAGTTACGCCACATTAATTTTTGTGACTGACGGGATGAATTCAATATTAAAATAGGCTCACATATTACACTGGAAAGCTTTATTGACTTTTAATGTTTTCCTTTAAAAAAATCTACACATTGCCTCTCCTCTCCTTCCTATGTTATTTTTTCACACCTACATCACATAAAAAAGCTTAATCTGCCTTAAGATTTACCTTTCCAAAGCCATCCCACTGTTGGCTTACATTGAATCTAGGGCTTTATTTGCTCGATTTAGTAATGTGCATGTAGCATTGTAGAGAAGCATAGGGACTTTGTTTTAGTGAGGTGTAATAGCTTGTATAGTGTGGAAAAGACTGTAACATATGCCTTTTGTTAGGCAGCATATAGCTTATATACTGAGATGTAAATCTGACGGTTGATAGGGCCATATATATTGTTACATAGGTGCCATAAGTGTGTGTGTACTGTTCCTGTCAGAACAGATACAACCTGCAACTAAAATAATTGGAGCCATTCATTAAGCCCAAACTGAAGCCAGATTGTGTCAGCTCCCTTGATCTGAATTTAGTCAGGAAAAAAAATCCACCCTCCCTCTCCGCTCATTCCACCGTCCAGCCGAGATCCAAGGACTTGCAATGAACCCTGTGTCGAGAGCCTTGCCTTAATTAGTGCATTGTTTCTGCGCGGCCCAGCATGCAACTCTCTCGGCAGAGAGCTTCATGGGAGTTTGTTCAAACTGTCACCTGGGGGCAACTTTACTTACTGCCGCACCACCTCCCCCCCTCCCTCCTCCACTCCACGCAGACGTATTTCCATTCCTGCGTCTCTCTGCTCGCTGACAGATATACGTTCAGACAGACAGACGCATGGCGCTATCAAGGACTTCAATCTGCTTTTTCAGCAGCGAGGGAAAGCAAAGGGAGGGGAAAAAGGGAGGGAATCAATTCAGTTCTGATTATTTTAAGCTGCGTTCACACTGCTTAACTCATGCATAAGTCATTCGTAACTCCTAACTGCTGTTGTGTGTTTTTGAATTTCCGTCTGACCTCACAGATACAGCGCAAACACACACAAGTGTTTGAGTGCTCACAGCTGCTTATAACGTCCTTCGGTGGAATATTTGCGATTTAGATTTTGATTAAACCGCAGCATTTCAAAAAGATACGCTCAGGTTGGCTGGTTTTCTTTCTTTTCACCTCATTATCCTTAATTTAAACACACTTTTAGGCACTGACATGCCAGTGTTGCACAATGCTTTTGAGCAATACGTTGCAACCTTTCTTTCAAGCTCATTTGCATGTTGCATGTCTCTGCATCTCATCTTATAAAAGCAATTTCCTGTGTTTTATCCTATTCATACTGATTAGGAAATCTCAGCCCGTGATCGCATGCGAGTGAAGAACTGGGACAGTTTAAGCTTCATTGTGAATGTAACTTGAGATAAGAGCGGCACTCATCTGGGCTTTCCAAAAAATCAGGAGGAAGGCCCAAAGACACAGAGCCACTCACACTGTGTCAATTGGTCTTTAGCTCTCAAGTGAGAGGCATCGACCTTTTTCAATTTTCACAAGGAAAGAAACTGGCTGAACATCTCGAATGCGCGTCACAGGCAGAGCCGGACTAAGCGATCTCAAGAGACTCAACCGTTAAGGCAGAAAGGGTTCTTTTGTTTCCGTAAACCAGTAATTACGCTGGAGACTGAAGGATTTCCGCTGCTGTTTGATCTCGCTAAATTGATATAATTTTCCTCCACAGGAAAAAGTGAATACGCTCAGATGTACAGTAGAATGAAGCCGATATTGATGACATTTAAGATTATGCATGCCTAATTACACCCATGAATGCCTTAATGGCATGCACAGCACCAAGCATCACTCTGTTAACTGTACCACTTAAGACAAACTGCTGTGCACAGATCACAGATAGAGATTACTACTTAAGACGTGTCAAATGTTGGTCAGGACTGGTTTCCTGGCTGCGTCACTAAACAGTGTTTGATAAAGCTGGAAAACTTTGCTCTCCAAAATGCTCCCCCCTTTATCCGTGCCAACAGGGGGAGCTGCAGCATTTCTAATTGCATTGCTTACCGAGAGAAAGAGTGACAGAGAGGATAAGATGGGGAGCCCTTCGGCAAGTTGCTGTATACTTGAAACTGTTTTTATTGAGAATGATTTCTAAGTAAAAGGAAATGTGGCTGTAAATACTCCCTTTTATTAGAAGGACTATTTTTTCCTGGATGAAGGGTTGCTTGATGATGATGTGTGTGTATATATATATATATATATATGTATGTGTGTGTGTGTGTGTGTGTGTGTAAAGAGTGAACGTATTAATGTATTCATATACACATATTAGGGCTGTGTGATAGGACCAAAATCTCATATCCCGATATAAGACATCTATCGTCACTAACGATATAAATCACAAAAATGTAACATTTT
>NW_024582366.1:4379346-4406618 GCF_018398535.1 Haplochromis burtoni | reverse complement strand
ATATATATATATATATTTGAAAACCCACTCAGAATAATTATCATGTTTTATATAGGCAGAGGTGGGGTCTGAAACTCGAGCCTATCAAAAAGATATTTTAAAAGTTTCCACATCATTCAGCTTTCAGCTTTTCTTCTCTGTGTGCTGGCAGGATATATGGGCCGAAACTGGACCGCATAAAACGGGCTTGATTAAATTAAATGAGATGTGGCTCGCTCATTTATTACAACTTGATCACATTAATGGCACTGGACAGTTAAATTCTTAATCTCTCATCTTTTACATTATTAATGGGACCCATGGATCATCAAATCAATTAGTGATGATAACGATAACATTGTAAAATGATGGCTTTTGATCAATTACAGCGTGGAGTGTGCAGATTAATGTAATTAGTTAATGGTCAAAGGGGCTGGATGGGAATCTGCCGATGGGTAACAAAAGGGGGACAAAACTGACCGTTAACAACACTAACGGTCAGTTTTTTTCATGGATTAGACTACAAAACTTTTCTCAGTGAAGATGATTGATTTTTTTTTTTTAACTCTAGGACTATTCTTGATCCATCTCTGTAAAACGTGCTTAAAGTCTCTCTTTGGTCACAGCATGCCGATATCACAGCGTCAGTGTGCTGTGCGTTGATTGTCCAAGTCTCTGGAGAATCAGGAAGGACGGGGACATTGTTTTAAAAACCATTCCCTCATTTGGTGTAAATTCCATAACATGTGATTCACATGCTTAACGTCTAAACCATCCAGTGACCCACCTTCCTTCCTGCCTTTTAAATGGACACAAAAGGTGAAAATTAAATATAGTGGTTCTTATTTTTTTTCCTACAGTTATAAAGTTTTGTATTCATATGTTATATTATCTTTTATTGTTTTATCTTTGATTATACTTTAAATATTGGTCTGTACTTACTAGAACTTGCATGTTTAAAAGGTGTTTTACAAATCCATTTTATTATATGGTGTGTATGTTTGGTTGTTTTTTAAATTTATCATTATAAAAGTGTTCAAAAATGGTAGAATATTGACATGAGTAATATTTAACTCTGCTGCTCATATATAAAAAAACATATTAATAAATAAAACATTTTCAATTAGACTGTTTGGTCGATGTTAAACCCAGAAAGACACCAGATTAAACTGAAGCCCAGGAATCCATGTATTGTATCTTGTCCACATGCACTAAATAACCTACATGTGTCGATATTGTCGGGTAAATATAGTACTTGAGCCCTGGGCAAAAACACCTTTCTCACTTCCTGGCTGTGTAGGAAAGAAGTAGGTGAGAAGTGGCACGAAGAAGGAGATAACAGAGACAACAGAGCAAACCAGAGCTGAAGGGCACATGACAGGCATTTGTTTGAAAGTAGAACATTTTTGTTGTTGGAAGCCAAGCTATTTTAAACGTAAAGGAGGAATCTTGAGAGAACTCATTCAGCTACAAGAGAGGTGTTTGTGGTGGTGAAGGTCTTCTGTGTATCTGACCAGCCAGACAATGTGCTGCCTCTGAGACTGGCTTTGTTTTCAGCTATCAAGTTGTCTGACTTTTATTGAAACGTTGGATTGGACGACTATATAAAAATAAGAATTGACTGTTTTCCCCCTCCAAGTTAAAAAAACAACAACTTTTTTTTATACTTTATACATTATAACATATTATGTCAGTCCTATCAACACACTTTGATTTTTTTATACCTTTAATATGCTTCGAAAATGAATCTGAAAAAGCTTTCAAAAGCAAAAGAAAAAAAGCAAAAGTATTAAATTGAACTTTGAACTTATTTCTGACATAACAAGCATGTAATCACACAAAAATAATGGGTTAACACACTCTGATGAAACTTGTATGGAAGAATCCCTCACTAACAGTATGAAAAATATATGTAGCGACTTACTGAAATTGACATTTTGTCTACTTCTTCTTCTCCTCCTTCTTCTTCTAAGTACAAACACATGTTCTGCCTACGTCTCACGATGGTACTTGCAGTGGGGCTTTCCTCCGCCTCAATCTCTCTCTCTCTCAGTCTCACAGTTCTATTCCCTCCAGTGCCACAATCTCTCACCTCACCACTAGACCTGTATCATAAATCTTTCCCACCAGTCTCCCCCCACACACATCCTCTGCTGACCATTTTTACCTCCCCTACCACTCACTGCCGGCAAAAGCCCTATTAACCCCTTGCTAGGTTCTATATTGTTGTTGAATAATTGAAGGTGCCTCCAACCGCAGTGAAAAGGCACTTGAATAATAAATAAGATAGGGTGCCTTTTAATGGTGGGAGAGCCCTGTGAATAATTAAGTAGGCAAATCTGTAGTAAAGAAAACACCTGTTGCGTAGAAAAAGATCTCCTGGAGCAGTGCTGCTTTTTATGGATTCCTAAATCTACACAGTGTGGGGCTTTCCATTAACTTCTCCTACCTGGGGGAAATAAGGATGTTTTAGAAGCACAGCAGTAAATTTGTTTCCAGTCACAAACATAGCTTCATTTATAACAAGTTTTGCATCATATTTGTATAAATCTAAGCTTATTAGCTTGGAAATAGATGTTATACATGCATAAATTTGTGAACATTGTCTGGCAACCTGCCCAGTGTTTACTGTGCAGGGTTAACTAAAGGTGTAGTATCTTCACTAACTCTGTGCAATAAGTGCTTCTAATTTTCATTCAGGATAACATTTCTAATTTGGAGTGGGCTGCGACCCATTTGAATATGATCATCTTTTAAGTGGCGCGCTGTTTAGTGCACTCATCGAACTCACCGATGATTGAAGTTTCAGCGTGGTCTGTTATGGTCCACTCTGCCGGGAGCATGATTACAGATTGGGCTGTTCAAGTGGCTTCATATTAGCCAGTCGGTTTCAGCATGCAGAACATTTAATGCACGTTCCTGAATTTCTTGCCTATTTATAATATTGAAACCCCTACCATTATGAAAGCTCTTAAATCTCCAATAACGATTTCATAATCGGACCAGTTGAAACAAGCTGTTAACACAACACTGACAGTTTGCTGTGTTATTTTCGTCAACCAGTAATTTTCATCATAGTTTTCGACAATAACTTTTTCCCCCCAGTCAAGACGATGATAAAAATGATCATGACAAGATTAAAATTTTCTGCAGAGACGAGAGCCAATCAGAAGTCAGTGTAAAAAGTTTGGAAAATGAGTTTGGAAGTCATCCAATCAGAAGTAATCTCCTTGTGCCGTAAGGTTTGAAGATTTGTCCCTGGAATAAGTACAACTGTTAGGTTTTCTTTTTTTGGTGGGGAGTCCCATACTTCTGTATCTTATGAAAACGCAACAAAAGACACACGGACACATTTCCCATGATGAAAATAAGACGGTGTGTAAACCATGCAGGGCAACTCTCAAAACAAACTTTTATACTTTATATTTTAGTCAAGTGATGGACTAACACCAAATGATGTTTAGTCAAGGCTACAACTAAAACTAAACCCAACTTTGGTGTCAACATTTACACTGTAAACATTTGCTTCCTTTGGACCAAAAATGAGAGTGGTGATAGTGAACCAGCACGTTAAAGTTGCAGGTCCCACAACTGATAAATAAAGAGAAACTTGCTTTAAAAAAGAAGAAAAAGTGGCCGCTTATATATATATTTTAGCTTAATTTCCCCATCTTTTTGGCTATAGCTGTAACTTTCTATTTTAAGTTTAGAAAGCAAAAGAAAAGCGTGTCAAGAGCACAGCACTCCTGTCTATACAAGCTGACAAAGATAATCGCGGCAGTATGGAGGACGGATAAGAAAATAAATGTTTGGAGCAGCTTTGTCGTTGTATCCCCTGTGGCGCAGCAGAGAGCACATCTCAGTCTGGGGTCACAGCCACCACTGAGAGCACACCTGGCAGCAGAGATACAGTCATTTCTCCACCAGAGAATCGAGGTGTGTGTGTGTGTGTGTGTGTGAGAGAGAGAGAGGGGGGGAAAGAGCTGGAGGGAGAGATAGTGACACAGAAACAGAAGAAGTTGTGTGTCATTGGTGGAAGGAGACAGAGAAGACAAAAGAGTGGAGGCGATAGTGTGCGTGTACTTGTATTACTCATGGTGTGGTGACATATTTATTTACATAGTCATTCTGTGGGAACTCGACTCCCTCGTTTATACAAAAGAAAGTCCCTATAAGGTAAATAATTACATTTCAAGGTGAATACTTCTGTTTAAGGTTAACTCTGGGTTAAGATTAAGTTTATCATAGGTAAAGGATTTATCTCCAAGAAATGAGAAAATGTGTAATGTCCATCTGAAGTGATGAAAACATGTATACAGAGATGGTCAATGTGTCGCAAACACACTGTGGACAATCTGTGGTGTGCGATCTTGATGCCAGAGGAAAAGTACAGGTTCTGTTTTAAAAACTAAATAAATGGTGTAAATAATGCCATCCAAATTTGACCCACTACAGGGATTTCACCATGAAACCTCTTCTTTCCTCCACAGCCCTGTCTCCTTAACAAAAACTACCCACCCACACCTACCCACTGGAAAGCAAGAATAAGAGCAATAAATGGCAAAGATACATGTAATCCTGGAGAACTCTTTTTCACTTAAATTCTAAATAAAAATGGTGTTTATGGGAACGCAGTTTTAAAGACAGGACTGACCCCGTGCACGACCACCGTGTGATGGGCTTTTCCTCAATGTTTGGCCTCATAAACAGGAAATAAATTATAAATGAATTGTATGTTTTCTTCTCTCCTTTTGATCTAATTTAAAGTCAAGCTGCAGCATCTCCTCTGACTCAAACTGTGCCAGGCAAGGAGGCAGCAGTGGAGATAAGGAACCCCAGCTTTTTAGAGTTCTCTGAATATGAAGCAATCAGCTTAAGTTAGGAAGTTAGGATAATATAACAAGTACATCAAATATAACATGTTAATATGCTTTAAAAAAAAAAAGCTGTGCAAAAGTCTTGAGTCACCCTCATTTCTCTATATTTTGCTTGTAAGGAGACTTTCTTGTACATTTTTAAAGCATTCTTGAGCAATACAGTTTCTCTTTGGACATTGGCTATTTGACCTGTGAGTCATTCGTGCATAATAGACACGCTGCTCCACCGCCGCTTTGCCTCTTCAAAGAAATGGTCATGCATGCTGAACTTGCAGTAAGTTGCAGTACGCTGCAGTAGCAACAGAGGGAGATATTTTATTTCAACATGAATATGGTCACGTGAAAGCGTTTAAACAGTCATTATTAACACATTTACATATAAGGCATATTAGCCACCTAGCTTAATTGTTTCTGACGATTAAGATCCTAGAATGTACTTCATACCTTCCATTTTCACTATCCCCTTCTTGGCTTTTTAATATATTATCTCCCTCTGCTGGTACTGCAACTTCTGCAACTTTTTGCACACTTTGTGCGCAAAGTGGACTGGCGTGTCTATTACACACTTTGCTGTGATATCGAGTTGTGCTGATGTAGCTCAATGATGAGTTTGGTGCTTTTGAATTTTCTAAAATAACTAAAATAATCATTTGCAACAACTTTGAGCTATGCACAAACTATCCTTTGGCATTGGCGCTGTGATGTAAAAAAGACATGACAGTATTAGTTGTCCATTGGAGTGCTTCCACTCCAAGAGTGCAAACATCCACATTACCAGGCAAATGGAGGTGTAAGTCAAAGCACTTTCATCCAATAGGCCACAGTTTTTGTTCCCCTGCTTGCACACAGTCTGTATGCAGACAAACTTAGCTACAGGCTTAAATAGAAGTCACCCCCATCTCACTGTCTGACACTGTAACCTGCAGGCACTGAATCCACAGTGCAGCAAGGGAAGACAGAGGAAATGCCATAAACATTAAGCCTACTCTTGCAGGCACAGATATGAATCATCGCTTCCGGTCAGAAGGTGATAATGACGGCAGAACAGCTCCAACAGACCTCCTGTGTCTTCCATTGCTGTTGTTAACATTTCCAGAGAATCTTGCTCCCTTGACTGGTGGGATTGTTTGTTTTGCACCAATCCTGGAATGTTATTCTCAGCTCAGTTTGTTTATCATCGTTTTTCGTCCTCAATGCACATCTCCAGTTACACAGAATAGCATCACCTTCAATTGCTGCTTCCCTGATGGAGATGTAAGCAATTGACAGCTGAACTGAATCATTTAAATTGCAACATCTGATTTGTTGATTTGAATCTCCACCCTCTCTAACTGGTTGATTTTTGTCATGTGTGGTGACATTGCTTTGATTCTGATTATGAAGTAAAGGAACAAAACCCTAGTCAATAATAATAATAATAATGGATTGTATTTATATAGCGCTTTTCTAGGCACCCAAAGTGCTTTACAATTCCACTATTCATTCACTCTCACATTCACATACAATCTGATCCATAATATTTCCTTGTTGTTATTGTTGTTTCCATGCACTGAACTAATGAATGATGAGTGAGAGAGGCAGAAAAACTCTTCTGAAAATGTTCTTTCTAACTTGCCACCGAGCCAACCACACTGTAGAGGCATCATTTTACTACCAAGTGTTAGAAAATATCATTTTCTCTCAAACATTATCTTCTTGAAAGGAAACAGTCTTTGACTTTTTCTTCTGTAGGCCTTTGAGTGAGATGAGTGCCATCTAACTGACCCATAGAGACCAATTACAATTAGATTTTTGGAGTTAATTAGAAACAACCTCTTTTTTTAAAATCTCACACTAGTGACCAGACACTAGGAACACACACACTCGCGCGCACACACACACAACAAACCCCCCTCAGATCTGTAGAGCAACTTTTTGGGGAACTTGTGATTTTCAGAGCACTTTGATAACAGCTGTAGGTCTGACTTCATTAACTATTTCTCATGAGCGTTGCAAAATTTCACATAGATTTCACTGTCTGCTTCACTGACACAGGTATAAATGTAGTTGTCTTAATCATGCTTTGTATCTGTTTTTCCAGATGTTCTTTTATTAGCATCTGTACAAAGGACGTTTTCTGCATGTGAGCCTCAGTTTGGCAATGGTACACAAAGATTTACACTTGATGGGCAGAAAAGAGCACTAAAGGATGTGGGAAGAACTTAACAATGCAAATATATACATAAGATAAAAAACATTAAGACCAGTGGCTAACTAACATTATTACTCTGCTACATAAGCAACTGATAGCTGACAAGCTGCTTCGAGAACTTCATCTAGTTTATCAATTTCAATCTCTTGTTCTCTCAACATGTTTTCACAAGCTCTACCTTCAGAGAAATGGTTGGACACAACTATTGGGATTTGCCTGAAATGAATTTAAACACACTTCATTCTGTTTAAAACTATTTATCCATCTGTCTATCAGAGTGTCTGGCTGTTTGTTATTTTAACTATGGACACACAGGAGAGTAATACATGCTTTTATTTCATGGGAAGCTAAGCTAATTGGCTCTCACTCCTTTCTGTCTACTTTGACCTCTTAGCCAACTCAAAGGATAAAATGTATTATTTACAACAGGGTAGCACATAAAGGCTATATATACAGGCTTTCTGAAAGTATTCTTTCTTTATGATTTCCTTATTTTAAAATGTCACAAGGTACAACAATTTCTGTGTTCAAAAAATAGTTTAGCATTCTTGCCAACGCTCCTCTGGTTAAATCAGGAAACACTTAACCATAGCTGTTGGACACAGTCGACATCACTTTGAGACAAAGTGCGAGAGGACCTGGATCAGCACCTTGTTGCACTCCAGTGCCACAAGCTCTGGTGACAGGTCAGGCGTCACAGATGTCACAGGACATCTTAATGGAAGAATAAATAATTAATAAAGAGATATTCCTGAGGCTCTGAATGGTCCTCTTGTCTGCAAATCTGAATTTACGTTGACAGTAGAACACAGTGGCAAAGTTAAAGAGGGACTAGATAGAAGGTGACACCTTGGCATTTAATCCCTTTTAGCTAGCTGCTAATTGAGTGACTAATGTCCCTCATTTAAAATCAAAGCAGAAAACTCTCCAATTTTATAATGTCTGTACCTACCATCACATGTCATGCAAATGTCACTGGCTTCAATTCATTCCCCCCCCCCATAATTTACAATAGTACTGAGGGAGATATAAAAAAATGTGATATCAGTGGTGTGACTGATTCTATCTACCAGGAATTTTGCGCAGACATTACAGGAAACTGAGAAACCTGTCAAGGTTTCTAAGCAGTGCCAATGTGAGCCTGACAGCTAGGCTGGGGTTGGCGAGGCATGCCGATTATCTATGTGACCTGCATTGTTTCAGCCACAGCCTTGTACTGTTTTGTAGCCTGTTTGGCATCTTCACACTTGTTCTCATTCATAATGAATACCGACGGGGGTGCAATATTAATAAGGCTCAGTGCCTAGGGCGCTGGGTTTATTTAAGGATTCAGATTAAGAGGACAATGGAGGTGACAGAATCTCTGCATATACATCTAATGTTTTCATTCAGGTATCTTATTTATAATTCAGATAAAATGTCACAAGTTTGATACCCTAATGATGCTTTATTAATTAGTCCTGGGCAAATGAGAAAACAGCTACTCACCTTCACTTCTCAAACATTTGGATGTTCAAACAATGATTGCAATTTTTTTTTCCAATCAAAACCTTCATATGGCACTAAGAATATTACTTGTTTCCATAGTAACATTTGTTATCAAAGTGCTTCTCATGCTGAACAAAGTATATGGAGGGAAACAATTTATACATTTCAGGACAAATACTATGTTCCACTGCTGTGCGGCTGAGTGGCTTTTGTGACTGAGTGATGAATTTGAACCTGCACAAAAAGTCACTGGCTGTTATCACGTACAGTTCAAAGGAGCCTTGAAGGGCTGATCAGAAACATTTTCTGCCTTCCAGGCTTGTATTTTCTCAGCCCCATGTGAAGAGGTAATATTTTACTATGGGGCAATCCATCCATCCATCATTCAAAACAAATCTCAATATATTTCTGCAACTGTGGGAAGATGAAGTAACCCCTTTAACATGGTCATATTGCAGTGTCATTCAGTCAACTTATCTTTGAATAAATATCTAAACATACTTGGCATGGAACAACTGGTGAATAAAAGTTAGTAGTAGTAGCAGTGGTCTTGGATGAACTGTTAACCAGTATTGCATGATTGGATCATAGTTAATGGTTAGTTATAATAGTGTTTGACGTGGACTACATTGGCTATATGACTCATTCTTAAAAATTGCTGGTGGTTTAGGGTTGCTTACATTGGTCAAGAGCTGTTGTAGAGTCAGTCACTGTGTGCATTGTAGGCACCAGCAGAAGAATTCACGAATGCGATACATCATTGTGTATGTTTCGTGTGCACTTCTAAATTCTATACTTTTCAACTGCACATTTGTTTGAAGACAGAAGGACGATCATAAGATTTCAGGCTCAGCTAACAGATGTCTCACAGAGTCATGCAGACAATGAACAAATATAGACTACAATTCAGAAGTAATGCCTTCAACCAAGTGTATTAAATTTAGTTGTGCGTTGTCACAACCGTCCATTCAATGTTGTCCTCAAAAGACTTTCTAGAGTCCTCTTACAGCAATCAGGATATTTCTGCAAAGTCACGGGTAATTTCAAGGTTAAGCTTCAAGTCCATTAATAGAAATCAGAAAAATCTATTTGTACAATATATTGATTTTTTTTTTTTTTACCCCAAACCTCGATAAAATCGTACTGACATATAAGCTAAGGGACTTGTTCTTGATATCTCTGATATCTGTTTCAAATGGGTTTAAAAACTAAAATCAATGTATTTTGTCCCCTAAAATCTCCCTTCTCTGTCACTTTTTAGTATGCTAAGAAAACTGTGGACTTAAGATGCTTCAGACTCCATCTTTAAGGGAACTTGAAGGTCACACCATTCATCAAAGACTGATGAATATCCTCAAGGATGCTGACACCAGAGATTGGTCATTTAAACATCTCAGACATCAAGAAGGATCTACTGCGATTAACAGAGTGGCTTGAATGCTCTTGGAAAGCACATTTAATGTTTACAAATTCATCTAAAGAAGATCTAAAGAAAACTATCCTCTGATTCCCCTGAGCTCTTTCAAAGCGGATCTTTGATCCACCATCTCTTTCCCAGCAGATCGATTGCAGTTGAAGAGTTCATTATCCAGGACAAATACATATGCTTCTCTGCCACATCTTCGGCCGTTCTTCTCATCCCCTTTTTGCTCTGTATTTTAATTGGCCTTCAGTCATCAGTCATCTTGGCTGCACTTGTTCTTTTACTCGCTCTGTCGTTCCAGTCTAATGACACAAAGGCTAATTTTACACCCACCAGTCGTTCCGTTTAATTACTGACTGTCCAGACTCCTCTAGCTCAATCAATAACAACCATACCAAAATGAGGAGATGCTTTGTCCATGAGGCATTTGATTTGGAAGAGGAAAGAAGATTCTTTATATCTTTGCACAAATGTAGTTAATAGAGGGAAGATAAAGGTAGCTAAATGGTTATCAAGGATATTTGTCATGTCTTTAACATATCGCACATGCTAAAAGTTATCTGCGCTTCAAGGTTTAACTCTGCAACACTGGTAAACTTTGACAGTGTAGAATCACGTTAAATCATTTATAATCCGCCAGTGGGAGATTGTTTCACTCGTTCACATGTACTATAATCAGCTTCTGATTCACAAAGTCTTGTGAATGAAAATGCTTGATGCCAATGGGTGACTGACTTGCTATTCATAATGTCACCTTTTCAGAAACTACTCTACACATCAAAGTGTGTTGGAAGTACAATCATCAAACCACGGCGGTTTTCTACAGTGAAGATTTCAAACATGCTTTCACACCCAGTTGGATTTGTTTGGTCTCACCACAGAGGGGAAAAAAGACACTATTGCTTTGTGTCACATTCACACTCATACGCAAGATCAGGA
This sequence comes from Haplochromis burtoni, assembly GCF_018398535.1. Taxonomy (NCBI): domain Eukaryota; kingdom Metazoa; phylum Chordata; class Actinopteri; order Cichliformes; family Cichlidae; genus Haplochromis; species Haplochromis burtoni. Next base: position 4,395,721 of record NW_024582366.1, on the reverse strand, counting down.
CTAACAGGCTACTCATTCACTTTCGGTTACTGTTATCTGGTATCATAGCCTTGTACTCACAGGGGGAAATCTAATTTCAGAGACAATAAGTCATACAGCAGTTAATGCCTCTTGGATTTTTATTATCTGGCAGTTACAGAGAGCTCACTAAGAAGGATTTGATTACAAGCATAATGAACATACTCAAGACTGCGAGTGGACCTCATATGTCAGAGTATTGCACCATAATATTATCACGGATAGTTAGCCTCCTTATTATGGAGGAATTTAGTGGAATCAACTAATCTCACATTGTCCAAATGTAAGATTTTTATTAATTTTACCTTTCTATTTTTTCTATTCTGTATAAGTCTAGAAATTCAGTTCTTTAATCACATGACTTTAAGGGAAATCATTAAAATAAGGTTTCTACAGAAACGTCAACCTGTTTTAAAACAGGAGCAACTTTTGTAATGCTAACAGTCTGATACCAATATCAGTGCTGGTATGAATCCTGCCCACCTCTAGCAAACAGAATAACTGACATTTGACATCAGATTCATAAATCGTGTGTAAGTAGTCACTGTGATTCTTTAAAACAAGCGCACCCATCAAGCAAGCGCTTTCTTATATGATGAGAAAGTGAAAGAAGGTTTAATATCTAAATAGGTGTAGAGTTATTTATTTTTGAACTTTTACTATTTCAGCAAACACCAGCACTGGAATTTACTCTCTGTGTGCAAGTTTACATCCTCATCAAGCCTGAGGGTTTACTTATTGGAACCCACTGGAGACAACCAATCAGCAGAGTCATTTGAAGACGCTCAGTTATTGGGGACCAATGGGAGATGACGGGCCGAGCGGAGCTAGGAACTGATGGTGGAACTGAGTGGCTGTGGCAGTGCTAATGGTAAGTGAGAGGTAATTAGGTAGAAAAGGCTTGTGTGCGGCTCTCCATCCGGTGAACAGAACGAGGAGCCGGCCTCCCACCGCCTCATTTATCATCATCTGCTTAGCAGGCGGCTCAGAGGCAGGACAAACAGAACAAACCCCCTCCATCTTTTTCTGTCTCTCCATCTCTCGTTGCTTCTTATCTTCTGTCCTTTTCATCCTATGGACGGCATTTCTTTCGCTTTCTGCATCTAATCTACTTTTCTGTATTCACTTTCATCTCTGCTTCGCCTTTTTTGTTGTTTTCTGTCTTTGTCTTAGCCACCTGTCACATTTGCACTTCATTTTTTGCCTGCTGCTTATGCTGTCTTTTACATATTATGTTCCATTCTACTGTTCTTGCTCTATTTACTGCTTTTCCTTTCACTTTCACGTCAACATACTGTGCTCCATCCATTGTTATTTTGTCTTGCTCCATCTATTTATTCAATATGCTTTGCTTTGCCTTTACTGCTTTGGCACTTTCCACTTCTACTTTGCAATTTCCATCTTCTATTTTCCATCTTTCCTCCCATCACATCCCTGTGACCTTGGATGTTTTTCATTTTTCCTCTTTCTCCCCAATTTCTCTTCATTCTTGTCACTGATGTTCTTTTCTGTTTGTATTTTTTTTTTGTTTACCAACTAGGTCTAATCTATTGTCCTTCAACTCCCTCTTCCATTTGCCTCTTTTTGTAAACGGCTCAGAGAATCTCTGAAATGTTTGATAAATTATCTGTCCTGAGGAAAAACATCGTGGATGAAGGAAAACATTTGGTTGTTAATTAATGTGGCAAATGACATGGGCATGTATGGCTGCCAGTGGAACTGGGCCACTAGTGTATATTGATGATGTGACTGCTGAAAGAAGCAGCAGAATGAATTGTGAGGTGAACAGCTGCGCTCGGATACAGCTAAATACTGCAAAATTGTGCAAGCGGATAATAAACCAAAGCATGCTGCAAAAGCAAGTTCTTGAGGTAAAGAAATGGGATATTCTTCAATGACCAAGTCAGTCACCTGATCTCAGCCCAACAGAGCTTGCTTTTCAGTTATTAAATTGAGAAATGAATGCAGAAAGACCCACAAACAAAGTGCAGCTGAAGGTTGGTGCTTGTTTGTGGGCCAGAGGTTGAAGGTGGCTGGATTAAAGACCTGGCAGGGGAAGGAAACACAACATTTGTTGATATGCATGAGTTCCCAGACCTCAGGCTATTATTAAAAAAGTATTTAAAAAGAGCTTTTATGTTTAAATTTATGTTAGCTTGTCCCATTAATTTTGGACCTCTCAAAACAGGAGACCGTGTATGGCTTACACAGTCCATGCAAAATGTTTGTAAAACCCCCCAGAATTAAACCTGAAAGTCTGCATGTCAACCACATATTGACTGTTTAAATTACAGTCCACCATGGTGGTGTGTAAAACTGCAAAAACTGTCCCAAACGTTATGGATGGTAGTGTATATTGATGTCTGATTGGTGTTTGGAAAGCAGTGCTGTTTAAAAGGAAGCACTTTCCATCCACACCAACTGGCACAGGGCACTTAGACTTAACAAACTGTCTTTAATCAAGTTTAAGCTGATCATTCAGGGCTGCTGGTAGCTTTACTGCTTTGAGGAATGCGCAACTGGTATGATTGAATGGCAAAATTTCAGTCTACATCAGATGAGGTCATCGTTTCCCTCACAGATGTGTGATGGATGGGAAACTGAATGGTCATTTTTCGTAGGAGAAGTCAGCAAAAAAAGGAGCCACTCTTCACAGAGTGGCTCAAATTCATTAACAGTCACGTCTCTTTGTTGTGTGCAGCTGTCAGTAATTAATGACTTCACTTGTTCTACAAGTGTAACAACATGTCAAGACCCTGGCAGCGATACAGACAGCAACGCAGCCAATATCGATAATTGGCTGCAACAGGTGACAGAGAAGAATGGACCTAAACAAGGAAAAAAAATATACAAGTACAAGAAGTACAAGCCATGAATATAAGTCCAGGGTGTGACGTGCAAACAGACCTAATTTGTAGCAGAAAGTAATTTGTATCACTCCTGACTGGCGGCAGTTGTTGGAGAAACAGGGAACAGATACACTCAGGTACCCTAATTTATCACCTCAACACTCACTTCCTGCCTGCCTGTGTCACTCGGATATCTCACAGTGCCCTTGTTTCTACTATAAGACTGCAACATGTGGCTAAAATACTGGCTTATATACCAAAAAAATGTAACATTTAATCAGTTAAGTAGTTTTTAAGTAATATAATTTGTGTTAATCAATACATATGCTGTTAGCAGCCTGCGCAGCAATTTTATATTAAAACTAAAAAGCTTTTCATGAGTTCATTCAATAGACTTTTGGCTGTCTGCCTCTCTTTTAACGCGCTTTTATCTCCGACGGTCCTGCCCTGCTGATCTCTGATTCCACCCACATGCAAGGATGTTTTCTGTTCAGCACATTAGCTTCTGTCTGAATGTTGGCTAAAGCCGTCCCTCCAGACTTTCCCCTCGTTGCCACGATGGAGAGCCGCACTCAGCATCGATTAAAGCCGCGGCTGGGTTAAGGCCTCTGACAGGTCACCTCTATGGTTGTCACCTCCCACGTGCGGGAGCAGAATGATGAGATAAAAATACTCCCTCGATGTTGACATTTCAAATTGCAACACCATGTGCCTATCAGATTAAGATACTGTGATATTGGATGTGCGTGTAATAACTGTCCACTTGTCCACTGACCCCTGAAGCCCGGCGATGGTGAAGTTTGGAGTTGAAATCCATCAAAGGAATAACTCCACCAAAAGAGAAAGCGATGGATTTCAAACACTGGATTTAAAGCACATGGCTACTCGTAATACAATACAATGCGAGCGTACCATAGATTAAAGTCAGTAATGCTCCTCTCTTAGTGTTACATAAACCCACATTTGCTACACTTATAGAACTCAAATACCTCCTCATGTTACATTTTTTTTGTTACAGCTCCGACTTTTACATTTTCTTTCTCTCAGTTGACTATATTTTGCTCCACGTGTATAATTTTCACTCAAGAAAAAATATTATGCTCAAAATACTGACCTTATGTAATTTAATTCAATATAAATTTACCATGTAATGTTGCTACAGTACAAAAAACATTGTAAAATGCTTACATGAAATTGACTCGAGTGGTGTACATGCTATACATCAGGTTGTACCAATCACATCTTCCTTAATAGCTAATTTTTGGAATAAATAAAAAATGTAATGTGCATTTAACTCAGAATCTGTGCTTCGTGTTTGTTGAGGGTGAAGCTTCCCGTTTTTTTATCGTAGGCAACATTTTGACTGTGGTGCTTTTACTTACACTACCTTTAAATCGCTCTAGTAGCTTTGCCTCCATAATAGATCTTAATGCTTGTTTTTTTTCTTGACAGTGTTATTAAGTGCCTCACTTGTGAGTCCCAGTGGTAAACAAAGCTGAACAATTTACATCCAATAAATGTGTGTGTGGAAAAACAAAACCCCCAAACCAGCGGTGCTCTGAACAAGCTGTGGAAGTAACCCTCGCTCGCATCAAGTCGCCATCTATTTGTCTTTCTGAACGTGGAGCTTTGACAAGAACCACAAAGAGTAAATTTATCAAATTGCTGCATGTCAAATTCTATTTGTCTGACAGGACCTCTCTTGTGCGCACTTATCAGCCGCCCTATCGCAGCCTAATAGCTACTGTAAATTTGCTCATATCAGATGGTAGGCATTCATTTGGAAAATGGCTGTCTTAATCTATATTTTATCAACTGGAGTGAACATATTAATAGTAGATACTCTTATTAAGCCTTAAGGCTCATCGAAATTCCTGATGTGAAACTCATGGCGAGGGACTCAAATGATCCACAGAAAGTTATTTTCTCAGATTGATTTCACTACACTGTCTTTTGTCTCCACTTTGACCTGCAAAGTACAGTAACTGTATTCATATGGCGTGTGTGCTATTTTCATGCTTCCCCTTGCAGCATTCACTCAAACAAATAAATAAAGCAATCAGGTTGCAGAAAGCTTATAAAACATACTCTCCTGCATGTTTGGCGTAAGCACAGATGGCTCTCAGATCAAGGTCTTAAGGTACTGTCTGTCTGGATCCAAGAACACCAATCTGCTCCAGTCTGCCTGAAACTGATACAGTCAATGAGCACAGGGGCTTCATAGCTGCATTATAATGCTGAAGAAGTTTTTCTTTATCTGCCGGATCTCCTTAACCTGAGAACGATCCCACACTTAATTGTCAGTCAGATTGCTTCAATATCATAGAGGATCTTTTCCAGAGAACATGTGCAGAAAGGCAGAGAACCAATAAAAGAGACAGATAAGCTACAGAGAGCTGTGATACAGTCTGCCAAGGAGCTGAAGATGAATTACAATCAAATGCAGATAAAATTAGTCCTTCTTTAACTGAAACAATACAGATTTGGATGACTTTGCAGACAAACTTCTTGGTAAAGTCCAGTTTATCATTTCACTGCTCTTTTTTTTCCTGTTCCTGCCTTTGCCTGGTACTTATCTACAGTTACACCCCTCTCCCATCTCAAGTACTTATCTCCTGTGCCAGTGTGTGTCATGCATCCATAACCCTGTCGAAGATAGGACATTACATGGCCAGATTTTGCCATTTACTCGAGATCTCACACTTGGATGATTCCTGCAGGCAGCCATCTTAGCATCAAAGTGTTTGGTCTCCAAGCCATTTGATCCAGTCCCAGCAGTGTGTTTGCCCAGTTTTGTTTGTGCAGCCGCATGTTACCTTTCCTCCTACTGCAGAGATTTAGGATGATATGGCATTCCAAACAGGGCAGCAGATATGCTGAGATTGCCCAGAAAGTCAACCATATTACATGCAATAGCATCTGATAAGAAACCAATGGAAAGCCTCTCAACAAGAAACTTGCTTACACTCTGTCCTTCTTCTTTTGCACTTAATTTCTCTTTGGTTAAGACACCTGATAATATTGAAAACAAGCAAACTTCAGCACTTTGCATGATGAGCCAATAAAATTGTGCAGTCATTAATGTTACCTGCTTTTTTAGGCAATATTAATGAGTGGGCCAGCAGATCCTAAAATGTTTAAGAGGTACACTCTTGGGGAAAAAAACACTCTTTTTTCCCTTTATAACTCAATGAAAAGAGAAGAGAAGAAAAGAGAAAATAGATCTTCACAAGTAAAAAGAATATCATAAAAGCAATTTTGTTAAACGTAATCCTGAGCACAATAGAGACCAACCATTTGGATGCAGTAGCTGTGTTCTATCTGATAGTGGCCCTGCAGGGATGGGGAAGGATATATCAGGGTGGGACATGGTGCGAATACTTGCTTCCTCCACACCCATTTGGGAAGATAAGGAAGTGATGACACTCACAGGGTAACAAAGGATAGAGAAAAGGAAATTGGAAAAGGGAGGGGGAGCATGCTGTAGATCAAAATATCTTTGATGTACTTCCTTGAGGTATTGCTGTGTGGTTTTCTTGAAATGTGATACTGACGCTAAGCTGGAAATCGGGTGGCATCGGATTTCATAAGCACTTTGTTTCTGTTTTTATTCAATCACAGTTACTACCTACCCTCGTTTCCCCCCTTTTGTTTTTCCTCTAACTCATTCAAGCACATGCGTACGCCTCTAATGTTCCAAGAAGAAACACAGTCCTCTACTGGATTAATTAAGGGGTAAATGACTTGCTCAAGGGCACCTCAATTAGTTGTATGGGAACAGGAAAGCATGAGTCATATGGTTTCGACCTGAAAGACTATTTTTACCAACCTGATAAAATAAAAGATAAAAAGATATTTTTTCATGACTACAGTAAAGTTATGAATTAGAATAGAGTCCACCAGCACAAGTGAAAAGGGCTCAGAAGAGGTTTTGAAAGTGTTGAGCAAGGCATTACTTTAATTGCATCACAGCAAAAGCAATGGAAGTGAAAAGTTTGGCACACACCTTAAATTAGATTTTTTTTTTTTTTAACAATGGCTTCTTTGCAAAGTTCCATCTCTTGTTTTCTTAGTCTCTGGAGGTAATAGACCTGTCGCTGCAGTAATAATGATGAATCTCCTCTGTCTGCCCGGCACAGGCTGAGAGAGGTCCCCAAAATATGGATGTAAGCGGCTGAGCCAGTGGAACTGGGGTTAAATGGTGGTGGAGAGAATGCAAAGATTACGACCATGCTTTGGGGTAATAAATCAAAGGAATACGTGCCACCGGAAACACACCATCACCGTTTAGCATGAGATTCCAGCCAATTATTTGTGACTCGTTCTGGCAGCGTTTAAACTGGATAAACATTAAATTACAAGCAGATCACATTCTGCAGGCTCCACTTCTAACGCTCTCTGTCCAAAGTCATCATGGAAGGGACGTTCAAGTGGTACAAATCACACCTCTTCCCTTTCCCTGTCCTGATGGCACAGCACTTAATTACGCCCCTGCCATTTTAATACCTTCTGGGTAATGCACTTGATAGTGCAATCATTCCTTCTTGACAACATCACCATTCATTTAGGCTTTTTATTAAAACTCATGAATTGTTTTTCCTTGGGGAAGTGTCCCATCCTCAACCACCAGTCCAAAGCAAGTTTTTCGCTTGGTCGTGACTGTAAATTCACTCCCTCCATGGTGCGGTGAAGTGTCACAACAGCTGGTAATTTATGTCTGTAAAACAAACGATTTACCTTTCAATTGCCAAACTGTGTGGGTAATTTTCTCAGTAATCAAGTCAGAGAAAGAAGGCAGGCAGTAAAGGTTAAAGAATAGGGTTTGAGACTATTAAAGCATATATTTATTGTCCTTCTGTTACCTAATGGCATTTGCTAAAACTATATAGATTCATTTACTTCAAATATCATAAACCAATGTTTTTGCTTCAAGGTTGCAGGTTCATCTTGTATTGAATGTGTTCATTCAATACAAGATGAACCATTGTCAATAGCTCCCCCTGTTAAATCCAGAACTCATCACATATAAGGTCTTGAAAAATCCGTCCCCACCTCATCTTACAGATATCTATGGGCTTACTTGTGGTTCCTGTGACATTTAAAAGTAGAATGGAAGGCAGAGCCTTCAGCTTCCAGGCCCTTATTTTGTGGAACTAGTTCACAGTTTTGATTCTGGAGACACACATCCTCTTTATTTTTAAGACGTTTAAGACTTTTCTTTTTGCTAAAACATATGGGGGTTGGATCAGGTGACCCTGAATCCTCCCTTTGTTATGCTACAATAGGCTTCACTCACCTATTTTCAATATTGCTGTGTTCATACACCACTTTGCATTTAATCAAATGTTATTATTAATCTCTGCCTCACTTTTACAGCATGCCTTTGTCCAGTTTTCATCCACTCATTCCACAGGTTTCTTCCTGTTAATAGGCAGTTTTTTCTTCCCACTTTCACCAAAGTGCTTGCTTATAGGGTGCCATCTGATTGTTGGGGTTTTCTCTGCTTTCTTTGTATCATGGTAGAGTCTTCGCTTTACAAAAGTGAACTGAAGTGAGTGTACGCGGACATTTTCTTTTACCAAACCTACTGAAATTCCCTGCAGATGTTCCTAAGATTTTGGATTTAAAAGTGAAAGAAAAACACAACTTTAGCGTTACCTTCATGTTTAACATCAAACAGAATCTGTTTGCGCTTCAGTTATGCCGCATCTGAAGCAATACCTCCAAGAATTTGAATGGTAACACGTGCTCGAACACAGGAGAGCCTATAACCTTCATTACAGACAGATGGGAAAGTCTAAAATGTGATGGTCTGCAACTTGCGTCATGGAAGTTCAGAATCAGCTCAAAACAAAAGGGTCACATTTGAAGAAAACAGTCACTTGCAGTATTTTATAATATCTTTATTTTAATTTGGGAGGCAGCACGGTGGCACGGTGGTTAGCACTGTTGCCGCACAGCAAGAAGGTCCTGAGTTCAATTCCACCATCAGGCCGGGGTCTTTCTGTGTGGAGTTTGCATGTTCTCCCCGTGTTTGCGTGGGTTCTCTCCGGGTACTCTGGCTTCCTCCCACCGTCCAAAGACATGCAGCTTGTGGGGATAGGTTAATTGATTAATCCAAATTGTCACTAGGTGTGAATGTGCGAGTGAATGTGAGTGTGAATGGTTGTCTGTCCCTATGTGTTAGCCCTGCGACAGACTGGCGACCTGTCCAGGGTGTACCCCGCCTTTTGCCCTATGACAGCTGGGATAGGCTCCAGCGCCCCCCGCGACCCTGAAAAGGATAAGCGGAAGCGAATGGATGGATGGATGGGTAAAATTGAATAGTCTAGTCTGAGTGTTGAGTTTTTCCTTTTCAGTAACCATTCTCACTCACTTTGCGTTAATAGACCTCTCGGCATTGAATCGTACATGTTATTAATCTCTGTCTCTCTTTCACAGCACGTCTTTATCCTGTTTTCCTTTCCTCACACCAACCAGTCACAGCAGATGGCCCCGCCCCTCCCTGAGGCTGGTTCTGCCGGAGGTTTCTTCCTGTTAAAAGAGAGTTTTTCCTTCCCACTGTCGCCAAAGTGCTGCTCATAGGGGGTCGTATGATTGTTGGGTTTTTCTCTGTATTGTAGGGTCTACAATGTAAAACACCTTGAGGCAACTGTTGTTGTGATTTGATTTGAAAGACAAAAGTCTGATCATACCTTCATATCTTTGACACATAATCTTTGTTTCCCTTTCACCTTCATATCCATTTTCTTGTGTTTCCTGAAAGGCTCATGTCATGAGTGCATGAACATAGCAACTCATTGTGCATGTTGGTACAGATTTCTTTTCTTGGCTTTTTACATGTCATTTTATGTTTTTCCCATAACACTTTTCTCGTGTCGTTTAGCATTATACTGTAAAATGACACACAGAAAACTTACAACACTATAAATGACATATGGCCATTTTAATGTAGTCCCATTATATCACATTGTTCTTGGCCCAAGGTCATAAACCTGTGTTCACACATTCCTCATTAGTTCCCCTCCTTTAACTATCCACTTCCCATTGTGCGATATAGTTCCTCTTCTCTGCTTTTTTCTCCCCAAAACAACCAGTGTATGCTGCACACCCACTGCTGTTGGCTGCACTGTGTTTTCTTGCTCTACTAAACCCTACAGTAGTGCATCGACCCGGAACAGATGCAGTCGACCTATATACAGTAAGCTGTGAGTGAACAGCTTCCATCTGCAAGAGCAATCTGGTATTTTTGAGTCCTTTGAGCTCTGCTATGTTTCCCCGCCTGCTGCTTACGCTACGCTTCACACTTTGGACACTGCACTGCAGTTCAACTCCCAGAATTGGCTTTCTGGCTGTCTTCTGGGCTAATACTGAATAGCCTTGGGGCTTGACCTTTCTGGAAGGCAGTGAACTGTCAAGCCTGGTTACATTTTAGTGGTCCTGCATCAGTGTACAACACACTCCTGAGTGTGCTGATTGTGACATTGTCTGGCACACTACCCGAACCCGGGTGTCATTAGAGGTCTTCAGCTCTGACCTTTTCTGCCAGATAATCCCAATGAAGATATCTGGCCTTCGAAAGAATCTTAATGAATTTGGCATTTTTATGTCCCAGAAAGAGGAAACTGTTTTTTAAAGAGTGCTCACAGACTATTGAATCATTTGTGGGGAAGTTCTTAGGCACTTGAGTGATCATTAACCTCACCTTGCACAACTTTCTCAAGTCACTGCCTGCCTTAGGTCAACATTTAGCCCTTTAGGCTATCATGAAAATAAAACAACAACAACAAAACGAAATGAAACACTGCAATAAAAGCAGCCGAGAAAATGTGTGCAAAACACTGTTCTCCACAGGTAACGCACTCCCATCTCGTCCAGTGGTGTGTGAGATTTAGCTAACAAGCAAAAAGCTGTCAGGCTTCGGCAGGGGAGAAATGAGACACAATTAGATAAACACAGTTCAAGCAAATTGCTCTAAAATCCAAACAGTGGGCGAGTTTTAACTCGACGCTGAATAAAACCTCCCAAAACAAAACACAAAAACGGATCGGCCACTGCTTCATCAACTCTAGGACAGAGGCAGAGACAGGTATGTTGGGAATTTTGCAGCACTACAGAGTGAGCATGGTGAACACTAGAGCGTGACCTGGCTTTGTGATTGGATCTCAGAGTTCTTGGAGGGTAATTGGGCTCCAGGGCTCAGACAGCAGTGGAAAAAAAGGGAGAAAAGGTGGAGGTTATCAAAAGATTCGGAGGGCCGAAAGACAAGATACAGACTCTAGACAGGACACAGACAGACTTCTCTGTGATATTGTGAGCCCGTTTGCTGAGAAAGTGCGAGGCAGGTGAGGAAGAGCTGATTTTGGGTGTGTGTACGAAAACCCTCTAAGTGCAACTATGTATTTATTTGACAGAGATGGAGCAGTCGCTGAACCAAAAATGAAGCACTGTTTTCAAGAAGTGTAGGGTTGTTATAGCACTTCCAATGTGTGGCATCAATATTTCAGACAGTCAAAGGCAATGCCGATGAAAGCCAACTGATTAACACACACACACACACACAGGGGAAAGAGAGAGAGAAAAAGAGAGAGCAACACAGGAAGGAGTGTAATGATTAATCTGAGCACCCAAGGTCTGACCTTAGTAACCCCAAGGCTGTGGCTGTAGATCTCCACATTAGGAATGCAGCCACATAACCTTGCACACCAGCCATCTTCCCTCTTAACCCACTCACCTGTCTTGCAGCAGCACCTGTTCTGGGCATTCATTGATATTCCCATCATGTATCTTTCCCTTTCCAAGTTCCCCTCACAACCTCCAGTGCTTGTAAGAATGTGTATAAATGTATGTGTGCTGCTGGTAAGAAAAAAATAGAGAGAGAGCAAGCATGTTTACAGCTTTCCTCTGGGCTCTTTCAAAAACGAATTCTACCTCCAATCTAATCTCCAACTAATATACCAAGACTGGCTGCCCGCCTACATAATCTTGCATAGCTGTAGTGCCCATATGGCCCAAAGGGATCTCTCATTGTTTTATTACAGATCAGACAATCTGGGCCTTCTTTCCCTGTTTCTTGTAATAGCCTGTCCTTGGGTGTTTTATTATGGCGGGTCATTTCATTCATTCAGATATACCACAAACGTCCTATTGTGAGCTGGAGGGAAGGGTGAATGTTATATAATCATTAATGCGGTATATTAAAATGTTTTTAATTGCGCTGAACAAAAGACAGCACAGGTGCAGAAAGCTCAGCAGTTGACATAACCAGATAATATGTAACAATCCAAGTATAACTTCTTAGTATGGGCAAACATCCAACTGCAATCATCAGCTGGTTATTTTATCATTGTAAGGCATTAAGTCTGTCTTCCAATTGGCTAATATATGCCTTGGCGCGATTCCAGACCCGATATGCTGGCAGTGAATTGGTCTTAGGGCTTCCATTAGCTGCTATCTAGATAGTACTGTGTCTGGTAGGTCTAGCTTTCATACCCTTCCTGAGGCGTGATTGTCAAGGGCAGCTTACCTCCAGCCAGAGGTGGTCGAAGTGAGAAACACGTAATAGAAAAGAGGAGAAGGAGGACAACGGAGAAGCGAGCAAAGGTTGTTAAAGAATGCTGCTCAGGTTTTGAGCTAGTGAAAGGAGGGGGAGGGGGGGGGGGGAGCTCTCTGGGATGACAGAGTGTCTGGCCGATCTGGCGGGAAAGGAAATCCAAATGTGGGGATGGGATGGTTGCCACAGTGCTGAGGGAGGATGCAAGTGATGGATGGCAGTTGTTAGACGCAGTAATTGTGTTCAGGTAATTGACCCCGCTCTCTCCCCTTTTCTCACTCCCCTCCTGGTGAGCCAAGCACTCCATCTCTCTTTCACTTCTGTTCCACAGACATGAGAAAGCATCAGCAAGGTTTGGTGGCCCACTTATTAAGGATTTTCAAGCTTTTGCTTTGTTATACTGGTGGCTGCATTTCATTTTATGTCAGTTAGGACAATAATTTATGCATTTAAACCCTTAGCAGACAATGCTATCAACAGTGGGTTAGTGTGACTGACTCACAATAGAGTAAAATAGGATGCTAACCTCCAAGGGAAAACTGGTGATTGCACTGAATTGCTTTTGGTGACTGATTCCAAGTAGCTGCACTCTGCTAGTTGCAAGGAGTGTGCAGACAATTTCGGTCTGACTCAGACCGACTGCGCTCACTCTCAGGCAGATTGCCAACACGTTGCAATCAACTCGACTCAACTGGTTTCCAGCTGGTTGTATTCTGGTTATATTCCTATATTTATGGAAGCATGCCTTGTTTTGCATTGTCTTAGAGCAACTATCTCACAATTTCTGGACACATTTCTGAATTTCTACTTCAGATCTATGAGATTCTGGCTGGATTATGAATCTAAGTAGTTAATGTCAGTGCTGTGATCACTGACTGGTAGCATTTAATTACTGTATTATCACAAACAGAAATGTATTAATGTAATTTTTAACTTGACTCCATTCATTCGCGAACTGATAGCAGACATACTCCATCTTATTGGTGTTTTATCACCATATTGTAATTTTATTTATCTTATTTTATTTGACAACGGATGCTTACAACAAGTAGTTGCAGATCTCTAAAGCAACCACAAAAAAAGGCAACGAGATTACAAGATTGCAAACAATCGGAAAGATTTCGGTCATGCCGCTGTCTCTAACCAGTTTTCTCCAGTTGTGACTGTAGTATTATTCCCAGCAAAGCAACAGTCAGAATCCAGCAAAATCTTCAAATGCAAATGCATCCAATACAGTAAAGACAAAGCACGAGGATGCAGAGACGGACTTTAAACAGAAAAAGAAACTAAGAACTAAGACAGAAGATCTGAAGCAAACTTTTACCTTAATTAACTATGCTTGCATTGCAACCTCTCACTCCTAGTAGAAGCTATATCTGTTTTGCTGTTGAGTTTTAAATTACACTGTAGCGATATCAACCTCGCTATCATAGGTTATTTTCAGGAAGGGGTATAGACAGCAAGCTATCGAGCTACTAGTTTCCAGTTAAAATATATATTTTTCCACATTTAGGAGTCCCAACATGTTTAGTGAGCTCTTCATTAGCCTATTTCCACTGTCAAGTAAAAGGTGTAGAAGCAGTTGGAGCTGCAGCACACACTCACCTTTAGTGATAAAGGCAATTGCCCAGTGACTAAAACGGAGAAGGATTGTCATGGCTCAATATGGAGGAGGCGATGATGTACTTCCCTCTTCATGCATCAGCAGCTTATACCAGTATTCATCACTGGTCCCAGACCCTGTGCTAATAATCAGCAGGGTATATCTCAATCTACAATCTGTGATTTATACCAAGCTCTGCAGTAGGGTGACAAGTTTTTAAATGGAGCAGTGCAATGTAAATCATAACCTCAGTGGGTGTTGCGTTGGCGGGTTCATGCTGTGAGATACGAGGAAAAAGGCCATCAGCAAGTATGAATTTGTGTCTGAGCACTTTCAACTGCTGGAGAAAGTGTTATGGAGCAGTGTTTGCACAGACCGGAATCTCATGTTTGCTGCTAGTTTCAGATTTCTATCCACATGTTATTTTCTGTATTGTTCTATAGCTGTTGAAGCAACAAGACTTTTGCTTCTTCGTGGTTTTTAATTTCCAATTCATCATTTCACAGGCAGTGAATTTTAAAGCATGTCGTGCTAACCACAACTGACTCCCAGTCATTATTTTGATGCTAACCATGTCACTCATGAGCTTCTTCTTCTCCTTTTTTTTTTTACAGTCGATTTTACTGCACAGTTCAATCTCACCTTTTAGGATCAGGCAGTAAAGAAGGCCAATGTCACCCTGCTAACTCGGATCATAAACTACCCATGCCCGGCTTTCTAATTCACAGGTCTGTCTGGACTTGGAGCATGATGACATCACCTTGTCACACCCAACTGAGGCGCAGGTTATGCTTTGTCTCCTTTGACCTTGCTTGCTCTGATTCATGGAGTTGAGGTTGAGTAGCACAGGGCTTTATGAGGTTTTCTTCCATTTCCTTGCTTTCGTCTGGCACTGAAAGGAGGAGAAGAAAATGATAATGCCAGAGGATCGGGAAAAATTTCTTTACTCACTGTAAAGCAACATAAGAGTTATTTGCCAGTCTAACTAATGTTTTACAGGAAGCTGTTATGTGAATTAACTGAAGGGCAAAGACATTCACCTCTTTCGCTTTCTTTTTTTTTTTTTGCACTGTCTGTGAGCCCACATCTCAATTACAGCTTGTTCAGCAGCCTTTAACACCCAAACCTTAATCCAAAATTGAAGTTGTACTGGAATTGTGAAATGAAAAATGGGCCCTTTGCTGTCTTCAGCAATTGAATTGACCTGAGAGGAGACTGATCTAATGAGAATATGCCTGGGCTGAATTAAAATGCTATTAACATCAAATCAGGGAAAAGCAATAATCAAAGATAGATAAATCTGGACTGTCCCTCCATCGTTGTCCAAGGTCAGTCACTGCTGACTGGTCCCATCTAAGCTCTTTCCTGTAAAGATGCCAGGCAACTCCACACACTCCCGTCTTCCAACCTCCATTTTTCCAAAGCACTTGGTCCACTTCAGAATCTCCGAGTGAGGTCACATTAAAAAGATGTCATGAGATATTTTCAAAGACAAAGTCAAATTCAATGAAACTCAGTGGAAAGTGCTTTCAGCAGCTTATTATATAACAAGCTTTTTATCCCCCACACCCACTACCTTTAAATCCAACCGCTGCCCCTGCAACGCATCTTTTCACTATCCTAGGTGTATTAAATAGAAATTAGGTCTCGGATGCCCGTTCTGTAATGATCATTTGGGCCAGCAAATGTCTCACACTTTACACAGGCAGGCTGCCACATCTGACTTCCATCTGTGTGACATTGCTGTGACTCCATTAGCTAAAGTGTTGGAAGTAAATGATCGAAGGGAGCGCCTTGGAGTGTCAGACCCTTCTCGAATCAGCTGGCCTCTATCGATTCAATCACAGAATAAAGGATGAAGCAGGGAATAGTCACCCCAGGTGCATTTTGTCTAACCAAGCCACACTCTGTCTTTTAAATGTTGGCACATTGCGTCATGGAGCCATTCTTTCCCATTCTTGGTCAAGTAGGTACAGGAGCTCTAAAACTGACGAGGTCGGCTAAGTGATTATAAGCACAAACACAGCACCGCAAATGACATGGACACAACAAGCTCACACGCTCTTTCTCCTAGAGGTCCAGCAGCGAGCCACGGGAGGTGAAAACTCACAAGATTGAAAATTTAGCATCACCATGGTCTTTAGAGTAAACTGACCAACGATCTCACCCCACCATCTAAATCTTTGCTCAGGCACTGTGTCTGAAAAATTTAGATTTCTTGTTAAATAAAAGGTTCAATTCCAAAAGGGTTTTTTTTGTATGTTTTGTGATGGTAGGTGTGCATTTTTAACAACTCTGAGCTGAGCCTCATTAAAATGTACATTTTCTGTTTTCTTTTTTTTCTTTTTTTTT